>NW_008591711.1:4189-4907 GCF_000691845.1 Merops nubicus | reverse complement strand
GCCGCCCGTGAGGAGATGTCCCATGTGAGGGACCTGCTGCTCTGACCTATTATTTTTGTGACAGTTTCGTAAATGAATTGCTTTCCCATCATGAGAATGGCTGCCTTTGCATGGCAAGTTAGCAGGAAGCTAAATGAAAGAGGTGCTGAGGAAGTTTCACCGTGGCAAATCTACAGCACACGGGCTTAGACTGATACTTAAATGAAGCTCTTTTTTTTCCAGTTATGAAACAATAAGTTTCGGTGAATCTTTGCCAGCAAGATTTGACAGCTTCCTTAGGTCCAACCCTGTGAACTCCATAATTCAAATAAAAATGAGCTTCTGCAAAACTTAAGAACGGAGGGGAAATTTCACTGCACAGATCAGATTAATAATTTGATCTACACAGTAAAACACAGATGAATGAACAAATTCTGATCAAAAGCAGGAGAGAGGTGTACAAGTGCTAATTCTCATGAAGCATCTGTGTTTAGTTATTAATGCTCTGAACACTCAAATTCTGAGAGTAAGATGAATGCCTAGGTCAATAAAGGAGAAGGGTGGTACTAATAAACAGGCCAGGATCTTAATACGTTGGTTTTATAGTAATTTAAAGAACATCAGTTTTGATGAAAGAATAAAAAAAAAAAAGAACATGGCTAATCCAGTTAAATAGTCTTTGTTGATGTAAGTACCATTAAGCGTTGAGGTGTGTCTTGTTTGCTAGATTCCATTTTTG
>NW_008591711.1:2714-4158 GCF_000691845.1 Merops nubicus | reverse complement strand
GAAAAGATAACTAGTTCTCATTTTTCACTTGTCACTGTAAGTGGCCTCTGTAAAACACAAAATATCTTCCATTCTTACAGAAGAAGAACTTGATTTTTGAGCAGCTCATAGTTTGTAAACACTGCTAGCTCATTTTGAAGCTAGGTTTATTCTGTTTATTTTTGTATCCTCTGTAGGTCAGTTTTGCATAGGAATGTAGGAAAACACAGAAAGGGAGTTCCTGCTTCGTAGGGGTCTCATTCTTTACCCTCCATTGCAAAGAACTGTGAAATAGACACTTTGCCCTAAAAGCTCATAGTTTGTCTTTTCCATATACCCATGTGAGGAAAAAATGATGCCATCAATATATTCAGTTCTTGCAGTAACAAGAAATTTGTTCAGGTAAGTTCAGGACTGTACCTGCATATTTGGATACAAAAATAATTAAATAATTAAATAAAAATAGCAAATACTGAAGCTCTGGGACTCTTAGAGCAGTGGTGACAATTCCAGTCTCATTGCAGATAGAGTGGCTGATGTTCCTTGACCCAAGTGTTGGACACCAGTTCACCAGCCAAGTATCTGGAAGATTTAGCTGAAAATTCAGCGTTAGTGCATCCTGCCTTACATCTGCCTTTAGCCGTGGCCCACCTTCAATGTTTCCAAGGGAAATCAGCATGCTATTTTTTAGGCTCAAAGCCAATGCTTTTTCGAGTAGCCAATAGAAATGATGGTGGATCATAGTTAATACACAAGGAATAACATGCAAAGGATTATCACCAGTCAGAAGTAAGCAAGTGTCCTTTATGTCTGAATCTTTTGGAGTAAGTCGATACAATCAGATATCCAGAGATTAAAAATCAGAGATCCAAAGATGAGGTTTTAACTTGGGGACCATTTTTGTCCTATCACAGAAATGAAGCCATCAAGCTTTATCTTTAAACAGTTTAGGTTTCCTGCTTCACTATCTAGCATGTAAAGCAACTGTAGAAACTCAGAAGTTCAGAAGACTTCCATTTCCAGAGTAAATTTATTTGTCCAGCTGATCTTATATTAGCTTTTAGATTAAATGTTATTTTTTCTTAATGTATTCCCTCATGAATTGTCATAACCTATCTATCTCAGCCTTCATTTTGCCAACAGAATTAACTGTTGTTGCCTCTTAATTTATGTCCTTATGCTCTTTCATGAACCTGTTCAGATAGATAGGAGTTATTCTGTCTTTCAGCATGGTGTCCATAGACAGGCTTAGCCTGAGAGGATTATCACCTTTGTGTCAAAATGGTGGGCTCTGATTGAAGTTAACTTTAATCTGTCTGCTCTTCCTAAATTACCTTTATCACCAGAGCAGCACGATATGCTGCTTCGAGGGGCAGTAGTGAGCAGGAGCCTGACTGGAGACAATACCAGTTTTTTAAATGCAAAAGGAAGCCCAGTAGATACTCCTTGATTTCACCTGTCCTCC
>NW_008591711.1:0-2683 GCF_000691845.1 Merops nubicus | reverse complement strand
TGAGCCAGGAGAACAAGTATTTGTAAAACATAGTAAACTTGCATAAGCTTCCATTACTTTGGCAAAATGAAGTCATGTTAACAGACAGAATTTTGTGGTATGTCCATATTAGGAAAATTAATTCTTTGGATATTTTTTTTTAGATCCTTACAGGTGGTCAGGCTTTGGAATGCAGTAGAAGAAATGACTTCATCATCTTCAGCTGTGCTAGTCGTTATTTCTGGCTGTTTCATACTTCAAGAAATCTGGTTAATTATTATTGCTTTTTTAAATACTTATTAGTCCTTCTGGGTGAATTTTATAAAACATTTATTTTTATTACTTATATAACTACCTAAAGTGTTTTTCTTGGTAGACAGCTGTACTGTTTTTGCCAAAACAGTTTCTATTTCAATTTTGGGAAATTGTTGAAAAGCTAATATTGCCTTTTTCAGTGGTGCCTGTGCCATTAAACCAGGCTTTATGGAGATGAAAAATTGTTCTTGACAGGAATCATAACCATTTGTTTACACTAACTAAGCTGTATGGCTCTGTCCCATTTGGAATTCAGTGCTGTGCCTCTCACACAGTGACGCTTAACCCATGACTTCCTAGCTGCCTGTCAGCCCTCAGAGGTCTCCACTGTAAACTTCTCAAACATTTCAAGGCTACAGCTGGACCTGCGTGTCCCAGAAGAGATGTCGGCCTGTGCTGGACCCATGAATACTCCTGTTTCAGTGCGTTTGAAGAGGCTGAGCCACCAGGATCACTGCAAAGACAGAACTGCCAAGAGAGGTCTGGAAGAAATCTCTTTATATATGGAGTCCAGCAGGCAACCACGTCATATAATCTCTTTCTTAAACTGAGCAAATAAATTCCTAAAAGTAGCTAGGTTTCTTGCCATCAATATTTCTAGTGAAAATACATCACTTCACGGCTCTAATGATAGAAACCTTGTCATTCCCAGCCTAACTGTGGTGGAGGTAGGTTTTACTCTCCCTTACTCTTCTGACATGTATGTAATCTTAAGCGGTTCTTCTCATAGCTTTTGCTTGATGGATTTGTGGACAAAGAAAGGCTCTCATGAGCTTTTGTTTTGCTTGACTAAGAAAGACATGTTCTTAAAAGTTTCCTGTCATAAGACATTCTTTTCATTTCTCTGACCACTCTTTTAGACTTTCCACATATGGGTTCAAGTCTGACTTCACCCTGAATGGGACTTGTACAAAATACTCTGGGTGACGCCTTACTGATGTTTTGCAGAGTTTACTGGCTTCATTATCTCCCCTGGAACTTCTCTGGTTCCCAGGGTCATGGTTGCGTTTTCCTTACAGAAATGGTTTCTTGTCATTTTGTGATCAGTTGTTTTTCCTCATTTTTTTACTCAGTGGTTTCCAAATAACTGACTATAAAGTGAGATTTCCGTAGCTTTTTATTGTTTTTACTAGTCCACTTTGTGTGCTTGTTGCTCATGTTCTGGCCATTTTTTCCCCGCTGCATGATGTCTCCTGACTTCATGTTGTCATCAGAGTGATGTCAAGGGTATTGATAAAAACACTTCAGTAAAATCAGCCTCAAGACTGATCTTTCAGGAAGTCACCATTAGCGCCTTATTTTTAACCTGATACTGTTCCTTTTCAGTATGATGTATGACTAGCTAACCTTCATTCAGTTTCTTGTTCACCTCATACTTCTGCTGCCTGTTCCATCACCTCCAGCTTTGTTCACACTTTTCCACGTAACATCACATCAAAAGCTGCACGGGAGTCTAAGTAGATTCACCGTGATTCATTTTCTTGTTTAAAAATGGAGACAGACGCTGTAGTAAAGTAGCAAGATGTACTGCCTTTGCCATCATGGCCAAAGTCATGATGTGGCTGTTGTTCTTAATTGTTACCGCAGCTTAATGGTACAGAGGTCCCACTGCTGCCTTTGTCTTTTGCTCTCAGTTTTAATATCTTCATTAAGACTATTTCAAATTTACTTCAGTGATTCTTACTTTGCACTGTATTTTCTATCTTCTAAGACATAGCTTTTTACTGACCAGTCTTTTTTTTTTTCCTATTACTTTTTGACACTATGGATATTGATAATATCTTGCTTGAGATGGTTGTTTAAACCAGTTGGGTTTGACTCCCATTGCTGCATGCGTTCATCCCTCCCTACGCTTCCACCTAAAACCACGAGGAAGTATTTTCACCCCCTTTTGACCTGAAGAAATTATGACCTCTTTCACATTCACATTAAATCCATTCTATAATTTATTTCTTTCAGTTATTTTCTCAATTATTAAAGCTTGTAATTTTAGAATAGTGAGTTTTAGTTACAGACCTATTTTTGCTAATCCTTTGTTTAATTAGGTCAAGTTATTCCATAGTCAGTCATGTAAGGTTATTTTCCTTGACATCCTTTAAGTAATGTACTTATTACTTAGCACTGTAAAAAGTAGTATCAACTATTTACTGCTTCTCTGACTATCAAAGTGAAGAAAGATGCTACTGTTGAAGAACATTTGGATGTCACTCATTTCTAGTCTTTGGATAATGAATGTCTTTTTCCAAGTGTCACATTTCACAATTACATTTCCCTTTCTAATCATGTTACTGAGTTCTCTAACCATACCAAAAGGAAACCTTGGAGTTTATAGTCTAATAAAATTTTTCTACCCCTTGTTCTTCATAGTGTCGCGTGAAGGGAAGGGGGT
>NW_008591710.1:0-5523 GCF_000691845.1 Merops nubicus | reverse complement strand
TGGGGGTGGGGGGGGATCTAGGCCCAGCCCAGCTCTGGCAGCACAGGAGCGTTCAGTGTGGCTCAGCAGAAGGGGGGATGAGCCACCACAGCCCTTCCTGGTGTGGAAATCCCTGAATCCAGGGAATCCTCCTGGTCAGTGGGGAAGTGCTCAGCTCCCCCCCCAGGGAGCCAGGCACACCCAGGGCACCCACTGTGCCCCTGAAGAGCTCGGTGGCACCACGTGGGCCTCCGACCTTTCGGGTGCTGTCTGGAGAGGTCTGTGCCAGTGCTGGGTTTCTCAGGGGGGAAACTGAGGCACGGGGCAGTGGCGGTGGCAGAAGCAGACACCTTGAATCCTTCGGGGGCTCCTTCTGCTGGGCCCCTCTGCCTTCCATCCCCCAGGGAGATTCCCTCCCTCCTCCAAGCTGTTCGCTCGGAAACGCCAGCGGGATTCCCACCCTCCTGCTCCAGGCAGGTCTGACAGCTCTTCTCCCCCTCTCATCCCCAGCGAGAGCACTTGAACCCCAACGAGCAGAGCAAGAGGCTGAGGAGGAACCTCCCTGACGAGTTTCTCTCTTGGCTGCATTTCCAGGTGGCCGTGGAGATCAGCAGCAGCACAATTCGGGTGGCAGTGCTGGAGGGGAGCGGCCAACGCGTGCTCATGGAGGGGAAACTCACCCACAAGATCAACACAGAAAGTTCCCTCTGGAGCCTGGAGCCAGGGAAGTGTGTTTTGGTAAGGGCACCTTGTGTTCCACTTGGAAAAAAACCCACCTGGAGCAGCTGGAAGTTTGAGCCAGATCTCGTGGGTTTGAGCCCAGCTCGCCCTGCCCTCGCCCCTGCGCCCTGCCCCCAGCTCCTGGCACAGCAGCACCTCTCAGAGCCATCAGGATGGGCACAGGGCATCCCAAAGCTCCAGCCCAGCGTTTTACCTGTTACCTGTGAGCAGTGGGCACTGCTCCTGGCATGCAGAGTGTGCCAGCAGAGACAGGCCCTGCCACTGGGCTGTGGGAGGGCAGCTCTGCATCTCTGGCATCATTTCTAAGGCTTCAAGTCTGACCTGAAGGTCCAGAGCCTCACTGTTGGACCTCAAAAATGTTATTTAGCCCAATGTTTATGGCCAAAATCCTCCTTTTTAGTACCCAAACTCTCCTCCTAAGGGTCCTAAGCCCTGTTTTACAGCTCTAAGCCTCCACTGGAGTGCCCCAAGCCAGAGATTTGGGACTGAAGCTTCATTTCTCAGGGCCTCAGAGAAATCCAGAGGTTTCCCTCCTTTGCAGGGTGAAAAGCCTCATTGGTAGCACTCCACCCATCCCTTTGACTGCCCAAAGCCTCCTGTGAAGGGCTGAAATCCCCATTTCTCTGGAGCCCTGCTGGGGGCTGGGAGCTGTTTCTGCCCCGTGCCCTCGGCCTGGTGCTGACAGCTGGGAATGGGCTTTCCCAGATGCTGCTGGAAGGAGCCAGAGGTGATTTATAAATCCCTGTGCCACTTTTTAAGGTGTAAAAGAGCCATCTGAAGGGCCCAGGGCTCGTTCTGTCCTGCCTTGGATCTCTCACAGGCCCTCTCAGACACGGGCCAGCACCTTGGCTCGCCGTGCGCCTGCCACCCAGCCCCACAGACCTTCCCTGTCGAGGGGGGTTCCACCCAGCAGTGGGTTCCTGGTGGCTTCTCAGCCTCTTTGCTCCTTTCTGGGACTCTCTGCTGCAGGTGCCCAGGCTGAGGGGGTGAGTTCTGCTGTCCCCAGGGGCTGTATCCACACCTCAAGCTCTCCTGGGGGTTGCATTGCTGCCCGTCAGCCTGGGAGCTTGAGCTCCCAAACCTCTGTGTGAGTTTTGGGGCCAGAGGGTTTCCCAGAAGAGTTCCAGGAGTCTGAAGGCTGTTGGGAGCCCCAGGAGGGGCTGCTGCTGGCTGGGGCAGGCAGCTGAAGCTGTTCCAGCCCCTTCTGCAAGCCAGGGAGTGGCTCTTTGAGCCTTCCAGCCGTGGCATGAGGCTGGCACCCAGTGCCAAGCCCCTGCAGCAGGGAATCAAGTGGGAACGTGCTGCCAGGGGCAGAAGCCCTGAGGATGGTGAGAGGGGAGGCTGCAGACCCCACAACAACACTGCTGAGCTCCCTGCAAGGCTGAGGAGCTGCTCTGACTCCAGCAGGCCTTGGAAAGGATGGGAGAAAAGCAGCAGGGACATCACTCACCTGCCTTCCTGGAACTTTTTGAAGCTTCTTTGAGAATTCGAAATGATCCTGGGGAAGGAGTCAAAGGGATTGAAGAGGAGGTGGCCCAAAAGAGGGTGGTTGGGAGTCCCCAGTGGGGGAGTGGAGCGAGCCCCTTCCCTGCACCCCTGGAGCTGGGGCTTGCCTGGAGTTAGCACGAGCTCAGGGTGCTGAGGATCTCCAGCTGGCTGCCAACATATTGATGGTGGGATGAAATTTCCCTCGAAGAATTGTAAGGTAACTGGAGCAGAGTGAGTAATTCTCACCCGGGAGCATCTCCTGTTTGCCTGTGAGCTGAGTAGCCAAAAAAGTGGCTTGAGATTCCTCCCAATTCATTCATCAGGAGATGCTGGAGTTGAGGGATGGTTTCCTTCAGCACCACCATGCCAGGAGGGGACTGGGCAGGAGCTGGTGGGCTCCACGAGGACTCCAGATGGGGGAGACTTTGTCCTGTAAATGCTGCTTCAGGACCCAGGGGACAGTCCCCTGGTGTGGTGGGGACCAAGCTCACCCAGTGCCAGTGCCAGAGGTGTCTGAAAGGGTCCTGGCCACTTTGGGCCACCTTGGTGGCTCTGTCTGGAGAAGAACCTGCGTGGCTGTGGGCTGCAGGGTGAGACCATCCCTGTGGGCAGAGCCTGAGTGCTGCACAGAGGAGGTGAAATCTCTCCTGCCCAGCCTTGGATGTCTGGGAAGGTGCCAGGTCTGTGCAGGGAGGATGTTGATCCGTTGCTCTCCTGCAGGACACGTTGAGGATCTTTAGATCCCTGTGTTCTCTGGGCTACTGTCAGAGCTGCTGTTCACTTCCTCAGCCTCCCCTGGGCCCTGCTTGGCTCCCTGCTGGGATGGCTGCTCATGAGCTGGCCTTAACCACCTCCCCTTGTCCCCACATCAGGGAATCATTGCATGGCTGAGGTTGGGAGGGACCCTGGAGATCATCTCCTCTTCTCTTAGCTACACCAGGTTGCTCGAGGCCTCATCCAGCCTGAACACCTCCAGGGAGGGGCATCCACAGCTCTCTGGGCAATCTAGTCCAGAGTCTGACCCCCTCCCACTGAAGAACTTCTTCCTAAGGCCCAGTCTAAACCTCCTCTGCTCCAGTTTAAACCATCCCCCCTGGTCCTGGCGCTGCTCACTCTGTGCCAAGTCCCTCTCCAGCCTTCCTGGAGGTTCCCTTCAGGTCTTGGAGGCAGCTCTAAGGTCCCCCCGGAGTCTTCTCCTCTCCAGGCTGAATCACCCCCTAAGAAAGTTAATCTGTCTTCTATCCCCTCCTGCCTTTTCTTCCCTCATCCTTTTCTGGTGCTTTCACCAACTCCACCCCACACCAGCCCTGCTGCCTTCCCCAGTTTTGGGGGTGTGGGCCCAGCCCTGAGGTGTCCCCATCTCACCCTGGGGCACACGCAGGGTTCTCAGGACAGCCTGGGCATGGCAGAACCCCCACGGGCATCCTTTCACAGCAAGAGATGCCCACTCCACGTGGAGGGGGCTCTGACCTCACCGTGCCCTGCACCCCAGCCCTGGGTGTCATCCCTGTGCTCCCCCTCCCCTGTCCCACCTCCTCTCTCATCCAAAGGGAGACTAAAATAACTTGGCACAAGCTGTTTTTAGAAATCTCTGCTGTGCACAACACATTTTGGGATTATTTGCATTGTGGAGGCTCTTTCTCCCCCCTCCCCCTCCCCGTTGCTCCTCTTTCTTCTCCTCCTCTCCAGTGTTTGTTATCCATGCCTGGGCTTTTGTCACCAAGTCCTGCCTTGAACTGCTCCTACAGCCTCCAGCTTGTCATCTCCTGAGCCACGAGGCCAAATTCATCATTATCTATGGTCCTCACCCTCCCCAAAACCCCAGGGACCATCCCTGCAGCCTCCTCCCCACCCCCCAAACATCTCCTGCTGCCTTTTTGGGGCCACGGCTGGTGTTCCAGGAGGAAGGCAGGTGGTGAAAGGTCCTTTTCCCAAGACCTGCTTCCACCCCAGATCTGCCGAGGTGTTTAGGGTCAGAGGAGAAACCTCAGGCTGGGTTGAAGCTCAGCACCAGCAGCCAGAGGGTTGTGGCATGGAGACATGGGTGCCCTGTGTCATGCCCATCCCTCCACCCTCAGCCATCCTTTCTTGCAATCCATCCTCATCCCACCCCTCTGCTTGCCCCAGGACCAACGTGGGAAGCTCCTCGTGGTGGCTTCAAGCAGGGGGCAAAGCTTCTCCTCCCCCTCCAGGGAGGAACATCATCAGGGTGAGATTTGTCCTGGCCAAAAAAAAACTGCTCCTGGAGCCCTCCAGGGATTCCAGAGCTCTCCCTGGAGGAACGTGCAGCCTGTGAGCTGCTGCCAGAGCCTCTTCTGCACGGGTGGGTGAGGGCTGGTGGCCACAGGGCACCCCCAAGCCCCCTCCTGGGGTCCACACCCTTCCACAGCTTCCCCCCTGGGCTCCAGGAGGCAGATCCAGCTTGGCCCCAGCCCGGGGCTATTTCAGAGGCCCCCAGCAAAAAGTGGGGCTCTGAGCTGGGGGCGAGTCCCACTTTCCCCTCTGGAATGAAAGGGGGGGGAGCAAACCCACCCCCCCAAAACACGGGGTGGGCTGCAGAGGTTGAGGAGCTGCTGGGGAAATGAAGAACTCTGCTCCCCCCAGCAGGGTGGGGAGCAGCGTGGGGTCAACCCAGGCAGGGGAGGAGGAGAGGAGGAGAGGACCCCCCTTCTCTGCTGAAGGGCTGGGGGGCATCCCTGCTCTGCCCACGGGGGTGGGTTTGGGTCTCGTGGGTGTTCCCCACCCCAGCAGGGAGGGGCTGGGGAGGAAGGGGGGTGGTGGCCCCCAGGTGGAGGAGGGGGATGCCTGGTGGTGGCCTCTGAGGAGGGGGCTCCAGCCCTGGGGTTGGGCTGGTGACCCACAGCTCTGCTTGCCCGCTGGCATTCCCAGGGGAGGTCAATGTTCCTGGGGGTCCTCCACGTTCCTGGGGGTCCTCCACATTCCTGGGGGACCTCAGCCTTCCTGGAGGACCTCAACATTCCCAGGGGACCTCCACCTTCCCCCACCTGCCCACCCACCAAACCCTCAGCTTCTCTTCCTCCCCTTCCAGAGTGGAACCATGTGATGAAGAGCAGAATGAGCCCTCCTGTCTAGCTGGAAAAAACTGAACCCCTTCCCCGAGCTGGAATATTTCCCCAGCTCTGCCTTCCCAGAAGGATTAAGCCCCAGCCACCCCCTCCCATATTAATTGGTTCCTTCACACCGTGGGCTCCCTGGTTTGATGCCTGCCCATGTTTTCCCCCCAGAGCTCCCAGGGAGGGCTCAGGAAATGGGCCTGTCTTGCCTTTATTGATGGTTTTGCAGCCAGGCTGAGGG
>NW_008591709.1:0-2165 GCF_000691845.1 Merops nubicus | reverse complement strand
CCCCCGGGGGGGCCGGCCGCACCCTGGGGGGAAGCTATAAGGCCAACTCACCTCCTCTGTATGAAGGGCTGTGGGAATCACCCGTGTGTCAACCTTAATTCAGGCCTCGGGGTTCAGACCCCAGCATTTCAGCCGTGCAGCCAACAGTCTAGTGGAAATACAATACAGCAGAGAGAGAACAGCCTCAGAGGTTCCTGGACTGTCTTGAAGGTAACTCCCTGATGCAGCTAGAGAAGGATTCAACTAGCAAAGGCGCCCTCCTGGGTCTCCAGGCTGAACAACCCCAACTCCCTCAGCCTGTCCTCACAGGAGAGCTGCTCCAGCCCTCGGATCATTTTTGTGGCTCTCCGCTGAACACGCTCCAACAGCTCCACGTCCTTCTTGTGCTGGGGGCTCCAGAGCTGGACACAGGACTCCAGGTGGGGTTTCACCAGGGCAGAGCAGAGCAGCAGGATCACCTCTCTCCATCTGCTGGTCACACTTCTTTGGATGCAGCCCAGGATGTGATTGGCCTTCTGGGCTGCGCTGCGCATTGGTGGCTCACGTCCAGCTCCTCATTTACTAGTGCCCCCAAGTCTTTCTCCACTGGACTGCTTTCTAACATGTCCTCTCCCAGCCTGTATTGGTAATGTTGGTTGCCCCTGCCTAGGTGCAACCTAGGTGTAGCAAATCTGTGCAAGGAGAAAATCAGGAGTACCAAATCCCAGCTAGAACTCAACCTGGCTACTGCTGTTAAAGACAACAAGAAATGTTTCCATAAATACATTAACCACAGAAGAGGCATTAGGGAGAATCATCCTCCTTTTTTGGATGCAAGGGGAAACAGTGCCCAAGCAAAAAGGAAATGGCTGAGGTACTTAACACCATCTTTGCCTTGGTCTTTACTAGTAGGACTAGTTGTTCCCTGGGTACCAAGCCCAGTGGGGAGCAGAATGAGACCCCTCTGATCAAAGAGGAAATGAGTAGTGACCTGCTACATCTCTTAGGCATACATGAGTCTATGGGGCCAGATGGGTTACAAGCAAGAGTACGGAAGGAGTTGTCATATATGCTTACCAAGCCACTTTTCATTATCTTTCAGCAGTCTTGGCTAATAAGGGAGATCCCAATGGGCTGCACGTTAGCTAAAGCCAAAACCTTCTGCAAAAAAGGCTCAGAAGGAGGATCAGGCAAACTAAAGGCCTATCAATTTGACCTTGGTGCCAGGGTAGTTTATGGACCAAATCATCCTGAGAGCCATCACGTGGCACATACAGGACAACCAGGAGATCAGTTCCAGTCAGCATGGGTTCATGAAGGGTAGGTCTTGCTTGGTGAGCCTCATCTCCTTCTATGGTGATGAACCTCATCTCCTTCTATGACAAAGTGACCCGCTTAGTGGATGAGATAAAGGCTGTGGAAGTTGTCTACCTGGACACCAGCAAAGCCCGACACACTGTTTCCCACAGCACTCCCTCAAAACAATTGGCTGCTGTTGTTAGAGAGTTGTACACAAAGCTTGTACGCCCTGCTGGATGGCTGGGCCCAAAGAGTGCTGGTGAACAGAGCAAAATCCACTTGGTGGCCAGTCATATTTGGTGTTGTTCAGGGCTCAGTATTGGGGCCACTTCTGTTTAACATCTCTATCAGCGATTTTGACAAGGAGGTAGAGTGCACCCTCAGTCAGTTTGCATAGAATCCCTGGTTGGGCAGAAGTTCTGAGCTGCTTGAGGGCAGGGAAGCTCTTCAGAAGGATCTGGACAGGTTCGATCAATGGTCTGAGGCCATTGGTATGAGCTTCAGCAAGGCCAGCTGCCGAATCCTGCACTTGGCCCATAACAACTCCATGCAGCGCTACAGGCTTATGGAAGAGAGGCTGGAAAGGTGCTCAGCAGAAAGGGACCTGGGGATGCTGATTGACCATCAGCTAAATATGGCCGTAGCCACTGGCTGGACAGAGATGTGCACACCGGGTCCTGCACAGGAACAGCTGCTGGATACACACGGACACACGCTTGGTGGACCCAAACACCCTCACAGGAACAGCTGCTGTATACACACGGACACACGCTTGGTGGACCCAAACACCCTCAGCCATCGGTCACTCCCAGCTGGTGGGCACGGGTGTGCTCCCCCAGGGGCCACCCCCAGCCCTGGGACACGGGGGGACACCGAGGGACACGCAG
>NW_008591708.1:393-14234 GCF_000691845.1 Merops nubicus | reverse complement strand
AACCTAAAAGATTCTATGATTCTACCTCCTGGTATCAAATTCCACACTAACAAACCAGGCTCACAACTATACCCTTTCACTGCTGGCGAGATGTCAGTAGAGGAGAGAAAAGCTGGCTTCCCAAGCTTTCACTCTGCTGTTGGAGCTCAGAGCAGCTCCTAGCCTCTGTAATGGTGACCGAACTAGGTCTGGCAGCCTTTGTAAGATGCCTGTCTGTTGTGGTTTGAGGCTTGGAATGGGGGCGTGACCTTCCAGCAACTGGGAGGACCCCGGGTGGGGGTGAACCATTGTATTCCCTCCCCTTTCCACACACACTCTGATAAGAGGCAAGAAGTGGGTTCTAATTTCACTCCTGCCTTGGAGCTCGGAGAGGGAAGTTGTCCTTTCACTCCGTGGGACCCTGGAACCATTTCTGAGGGTTTTGTATATTTTATTTTTTGTATTTTTCCCCTAATCTCTGTATATATTATTTTCCTTACCTCCCTTTTTCGTTTTCTGTTCCTTGTTAAACAATATACTTCTTTTTTTTTTTCAAAGTGTCTCTCTCTCTCTCTCAGGAGGGGAGAGGCGAGTACATAGTTCTGTTCCGTGTGGGTCCTGCCCTGAACCCCTTTTTACATGGAACCAGGACACTGTCATGGATTAATTCCCAATATTGGCCTGACCTAGAACAATCTTACACTGTTGTTCTGGGTCACGTCAACTTGCCTTTCACTTCATCAGAGTTTGTCAGAGTTGATACTTCCCACAGCTCTCAGTCCTCCCCCCTCACTGTCTTGCCTTTGCTTTCTTCAGATAGGTTTACCAATTAATTCCTTTCTTCATTCACTTTCCCACTGATGTTTCTGCTCCTCTCCATGACATCAGGGACCACCCTTTGAAAGCCAGGTTGGGACCACCCCTAGATGGACAAGAAATCACACTACCCTTGTTTCTGTCATCCTTCCAACTGAGAGAAGTCCCACCTTCATCATCATAATTAACAATTGCATCTTCAATCCCAGCAACTTCTCCACAACTTTGGAGTCCTATCTTAATCCCTTCCCACTCTTCACTTTTTCCTCAGAACATAATGAATCTTTCCAGGACAAAACTGGCCAAGAGTGTGATTTCTGCCTCTTTTGGGTTGCTTTCCACTAGTCATACAATGTTTTTCTTAACTATTCTACAATCTTTCCCTTTTTTCCCATCACAGTTTAAGAAATTACGCACCTGCCCACTTCTAGTCTTCTCATTAGGACCCAAAGGTCTCCCCTCCTAGTTTCCCTTTCATCTTTTTTCACCCTTTCCTTGCTCTTCTCTATCACTTCTCACTTAACCCAACTCTCCCACTACAAAGGTAAGCTTTGACTTTGCCTTTTTAAAAAAAACAAAACAAAAAAAGTAATCCCATCTATCTCTCAAACTATTTATTACTTGTATTTCTCATTGAGCTCACCTGGTCTTACTCTTGGACTGCCATCCCTCTGACTATGATCTCCATAGTCTGCATCCAAGACTTTACCCAGTGTAGTCATGATCCATTACTAATTTTCCAGTTACACTTATATATCATCTACCTTCTGCACTTAGTTTTGCATGACTCAGGGTTCAGAGCTATTTGTTCAATCCAAACTGCCACATACTACACTTCTTTACAAAATGATTCTTGAGTTCTTTATAGGAAGAATCTCAGAAAGAAGAAAATGTAATTTTCCTCACAAAGTAGCAGTCAAGGTGATGCTAGTACAAAGAAACTCCAACCATCTATCATTCTCCTGCAGAGAAAACCAAATCTGTTCAGTCTGGCTGCAGGAATCATGCAAAATCCTGAAAAATTCACTCTTCTTATTTTTTCATCTTTAAAATTTTAGACCTGTTTTGGATGATTAGCAACCTATTTTAGTGAAACAACAGAAATGTGTCAGAACTACAATCACATTTCAAAACGTGAATCATAAGCAGTGAAGCCATAAGGTATCAAAAAAAAAAATTTTTTTTAAGTGACTAAACTATGACTACACTGGACAAATAACAATATTCAAACACCATAAAATTCTGTTAAATAAAGCAAAAAAAAACCCATATTGAGTTACACTATTTATCTGCCAGTAACTGACAGCTGTACACTAAACCAGGAATGTGTAAGCATATGATATTACGAACATGAATGTACCCCTCAATGTGTGTAAAAAGGATTTATCACTTCAGGCTACAACTTGTGTTCATACCTACCACTAGACACACGCAGTTTTCTTACTGGCATCAACCAGATACTTTTTGCTACATCTTTTGTGCTTTCTGCAGACACCACCAAATGCAGTCAGGTATATCTGATGGAGTTAAGGGCAGCCTCTGTAACTTCAGTTCCTTAAACTCTCTCTTCCATAACCTTTTTGTAGCTAAGATTCACCTAGGAGAACTGGTCCTTGTCCATATCTTGTCCAGAGTGGGCTCAGGAGAGACCTTATTACCTGTGGCTCTTCTTCTGTTACCTTTTTTTAAGTTCTGCTATGTTGGCTGGAAAAAGTACTCCAGCAAAACACTGATATTTCATCCCATGTTTAAAAAGTTATTTAAGAACCACTCTAAGATGTCTACTTATCCAGAGCCTGGTGTGTTACAGTGTCAAGGTTAATTGAGGAGCTAAAGGCCAAGATTAAGTTCCACCTATTCTCTGGGAGGATTTAGTTTCCGATGTTACTATAAAGCTACTTTCCTAGATGCACATAGAAGCTGACACAGCCAACCGCAGGACCTCTGCCTGCTGCACTTCTCTCCCCAAAGAAATGTTAACCCCTATCAATCTAAATGAGTCCAATTCCCATCTACATTCACTTACTGGCAGGATAGCACAAAGGGGCCATTGTGTGAAAAAGAGTCAGGCTTACTGACCCTTTTTTTTTTATGAAGGATGCCATCAGCATACCAACATCTTTAAATACCATTCATTCATTCTGTGCATCCCACTTCGCCCTCTGCTTTCCAAAATCCCCCCACTTAGCAAGGACACTACTTAGTTTTAAACATTAAGGCAGTTCTTTGACTAGGTAACAATAATAAGCACTGAATTCTGAAATCTCTACTGTAGCTAAGGTTCTTTCCCCCTATCTCCCTTTACACTGAAGCAAAACAAACTGGTGACCAAGTCTCTGAACTGAAAGAAAATGTTTCTATTGAAGCATTTCAATAATACTGCCCCACTGTCTCGCATTCATGCTCAGGACTGTAACAAAGAAAGTTTACCAGTAGTTAACCACAGTGGAAGAAGCTGGAAAAAGATGGGATATCTAACCAGCTAACTCTGAAATATCTAATAAAAATTTAGGAAAACTTAGGACAGCTGGAAGAGAAACTCTCAAAAGCTCTATGCCTTGTATTTAAAAGGCACCTAATAAATGACAGGAATCAATTCAGTGTGCACAAAGTATAAGAGCTCAGTGGCAAAGAGATCACTGTTCCAAGGCCAGCTGGTGTATGCAACAGTGCACAGGAATGTCATTTTTGATAATGGGCAGTGCTCACCTTTACACTTTAAGTAATAAAAGTACCTGTTTGCAGAGGTGCAGCTCATACTTCACATAAATATCCTGACTGCTGGGAGCAAGACAAAGTTTGCGAAAGTTAAGCACCACTGCAGTATCTAAGCACTTAAATGTTGGGCAATGTCATCATGATTAATAGTGAATGTCTATTATGGCATGAACATTTTTCAGAGTACACAGATGGGTCACAGCCATTTGCATAAAGACTGTAAACACACAGTAGGAATTCTTCTCCCTTTGGCACCATGAGGGTATGACTGTCAGATCCAAGCTGCCTCCAGCAACGCCAGCACAAAGCTGGAATGCTGCTGTGGAAGGAAGGTACAGGAAGGCAGAATAAGACATTCCTTCTCCCTGGAATACCAGCTCCTCACAATTAAAACTGGGCACATCTGAGCCTGAACCATGAAATTGGACACATGCTTCCAGTCCCTTCAGGAATACACAGACTCTGACCCGAGCTCATGAACGGTCCAATTATACCAAAGGGAAAGGCAAGGTTTCAAACGTCAGTCTCTCTGTAGCTCAGGACAGTATGGTCCAACAGCCTGAAACCATAAATGCTCCTCAGTTTCTCTGTTGGGTTTTTCTACCATGCTTCCTCTTGTGTATACCACATGGTCTGTAGCACAGGCCACGTGCAAGACCCAGGTATAGGCTGCTTTGCTAAGGACTGAAAGGAAGACTCTGTCCTCTGGTTCTTCCACACTCATGCTAGATCATCCAGTGAATTTCACCCCAAATCAATTATAAGACATTTCAGACTATCTCTTTGCTAAAATAAAGTCATGTGTAACTATTTTATACTTTTCTTTACCAAACCAACAGGGTGCTCAAGAGACAGAGAGAGGGAAGGTTTCTCTCCTATGCTGGCCTTCCTGTGTGCAGCAGGCACAGAACCCAAGAACAGCCATGTTGGTGCAATCAAACGAACACCTATCTCCCTGCTTCTGGTAGGGGCCAAAATTATCTGCCTGAGGGATCATGTAAGCACAGAGCAAGCACACAGTCACGCTTACCCAGAATACCTTTGCAGCCCAGAGATTTCATGTGCCAGAGGTGATGCCTTCATGCCTAATAGCTGTAGCCCTCATGCTTAATAGCTGTACCACTCAAACTCACAGCCCCTGGGGCAAAGAACAGGCCCTGTGCCATTCACCTGGCACATAACCTGCACCCAGAGGGCACCTGGGGTTCACTGTGCAGCTGGCAGGTTGCAGGGCTTCTGATGTCAGCAGGACAGCCTGGATTTAACATTTGCCTTGAGCATGCAGAGAGAGGCCACTGCAAGAGCAGCTGGAATGCACAAGCTCCAGCAGCGTGAGAAGTGGTTACAATACCTGCCTAGCTGGCACTCAGAAGCACAGAGAAATTTAGCCAGAGAGGCTATCTGCTGCTCTCTAAAGTGACTGAGGGCTGTGAGAGCTCATGGGAAACCTCCAACAGGATGGTAATGTGCAGAAATATTTAGCTGGTGGTAGCCACAAACACAGAATTTGACTGCTGGTTTTAATGTGACCCTCAAGCAGTTGGAGTGTGATAGACATTCAACAGAGGAGCCACTTCATCAGAGCCAGCTGAAGAACTAAAACGTGAGCTCCTCTTAGTACATATCCCCACGTGCCACAGGAAAAGGACAGATAACAGTGCAGCTCTAGAGGTCATGGGAAGGAACGCTGCCACGGTCCCCTCCAAAAAAGTTATGGAACACCATGAAATTCTAGTTCAGACATTGTTGTGAAAAGAAGAGTATTTCTGTGAGGTACATTTCTGCTGCTAGCTATTTCTACAAATCACAGAAATGCAAGTTTTTGGAATAACACAAATATAAAGAGATTAGACCACAAACTTTTCTTGGAAGCCCTCTGGCAACAAACATTTCAGCTGTGGCCACCAGTTCCTGTGCCTGAGGACTCCCAGGTGAAACAAAAGGTTAATGTTAACTCAAGCCACCGTTTTTTAAGGAGTGTTTCTCTCCAAGTTTGAATTCCTCACATGGTCTCTTGACCAGAGCCAAAGTTCAAATTTCTCCTGCTTTGCAGGGCCATACAGAGCACATCTCTCTGTTGGGGCTGGGCCTGTCAAACGTGGAGGCAAATCCATGACCACAGGTCACTCCTCACAAGGGTTACAAATTAACTCCTACAGCTGCAGATGCTTCTCCAGTGTGCTCTCTGCAGAGGCAGTGTGGCAGTGCAGAGATACTGCCATCACCATAGGTTATCTTCTTCCCTCTTGTTACTCCATGAGGACAATGCACTTAAAATCCAAAATGGGTATAAAGGAGAATCCCTGAGCTCTCAGACATGCCAACTCTGGATTATCATACCATCAATGCATAGAGTGGGCTGGTAGAGGGAGGATGACCACAGTCAGAATGTCTGGTGAAGCTGCCAGGAAGAAGTCAAGCTTCATGACAAATACTTTGTCATCTGTCAGGGACACATGAAGGACTTCTTCAAAATAATGTCTCACATGTTTTCATTACTCCACTTTGTGCTCCTGGGCATCCAGCTACACTGGGCAGTTGAACTGGCATTAACACTAAGAATAAAATTGACCTAGAAAAAATAATAGTTACTGAATAGTTTGTCCATTTTACTTCATTATACAGGATGATGCAGGCTTGTTCCCACCCTGCTGCCTCTTTTAAAAAGCTCCAAAAAAATCAAACAGAACAAACCAGAAAGTTTCTCAAGCCTGCCTTAATTTAAAAAATATTTAAAAAAAAAAATCAAAGAAATAAGACTGATCTAGCTTTGCAACACTTGGTTTCTCATTTCCATTCTGTAAGTGCCATCTATTCTTCCTCATTTCTGGTACTGCCCAACTGAACAATGTTAAATGAAACAAAACAGGGCAGAGGACAAGAAAAGGGAGAATGGGAGACTTGTTAAAAAGGCAATTCTGACTTTGATTAGGATAAAGAACAGGTGTAAGGACAAAATGGGCTTTGAGTGCAGTACAAAAAGCAACTTAAAACTGAGAAGGCCATTCCCATTTCACTTCATCACTCATTTATGAGGGAAAAGGCATTATTGATAATATATTCTTCTAATCCTTACACTGGATTATCATCCAGGGTGAGGACTGAATATAACCCTAATGTTTTAAGTAAACAAATATGGAAGGCTAAAGCAGTGGCCACTGTGGGGCAGAAAGGCACACTTAAATTGCACCAGTCAGGAAGCACTGGGGAGGTACAGTAGCTACAGGAAGAGAACAACTGAGAACAGCTGTGAGTCACTTGGAAAAGGTGTGTTCAGCTACCCATAAAGAAAACACCTTGGGGAATTCACATTTTTTGGGGCTGTGTCACCAGCCAATATACAAAGCTGCTCCCAGGTTATAGACATTGTGGGAGATTATAAACATGCATCAGGGGTGGTGCATGAAAAAGAGATACAAAAAGGACTCATTCTTTCAAATAAAACAATCTTATTTGAACTTTTGCCCAGAACTGAAATAAAACCTGAAGTATTCCTTTTGCTAGATATCCAAGCAGCTTGGCTAACTTTTCTATCTCAATTTTTTCTTAGTTCCTGTGAACTTTTGTACTTCCTTATTTCTTCCTAAGCAGCAAGAGCATTTCTACAATTAATGGCTTCATAGCATTTCTTGTTCATTCTGAAAGAAAAAACACCATGAACCTGGCAAAAAAAAAATCTGTTCTTGATATTTTTTCAAAATATTAATATTGAAAGAGTGCAATGTAATGCCATGAGACTGTAAAAACAAAACAAAATTTTCTTCAGATGCATTAAAGGAAGCTGTTGATAAAAGGCTATTCCTCTGTGTTTTTGCAAAATCAGGCAAGAAAGAACAAGCATTTTGCCTGATCTGGGGAAAGTTCAAATAAGCATCAGAAAACTTTAAAAATCGTATCCGGTCTGTGAGTAGTTTTTGTTTGTGGGGCTTTCTTAGACACACAGATTTGCATGGAGCATACTTAAACAGGTCTTTATTTTCTGTGATTTTGTCCATGTGACTTTAAGTCATGTCTCCACTGCAGGAAGCAGAGTGACAACAGCTGTGAGGAGAGCTACAGCACAGTGCTCCGTGACAGCCTGGCTCTGAGCCCATGGTGAATCTTCCCCTGTTGTGCAAAATTCAGTACTGAATGCTTTTACAGGAACAAAACAAAAAAGGGCACTCCAACAGAATTGATAAGCAGTTCACATGGCCAGGCACTTAAAAAAAGAAGTTTATGAAGCTGTGTAATTATATTATCTACTATTCAGGACAAGCACAGCATTTGTCCCAAGCTCAGGAAAAAAGTGAAAAACAAAAGGTTCAAACTTCAGAGCTGTTTACAGAAGTCAATGCAACTCAGTCAGAGCAGGAATCCTCCATCAGTCTTTGAAGGCTGAGGAACTCAAATGGAAGGAAATGCCGTAGAATCCAACATGTACTGTAAAAGGAGTGGAGCAAAGTCCTAAGCAACATGTAGTCGTAAATCCCCAGAGGCGTTACTCAGCTGAGACTCACAGACTTGAGCCAATTAATTTCCCTGAAAAAGTTGTTGCTTTTTGCAAATAACATGTAACCTTTCAGTACTTCCTTATCTTCACAACTGAGCCAGTATCCAAAGGCAAGACAGAACAGCTCAGGAAGTGTCTTCGTCTACAAGCCACCTTTATGTACCCATTTCTGTTTTCCTCTGCAGTGTGAGTCAACATGTCCAGTGACAGGACATGCAGCAACGGGTACAAACAGGAACAGAGAAAATTTAATTTAAACATAAGGAAAAAAAATTGTACGGAAAGGGTGACTGAACATGGGCACACATTGCCCAGAGGGGCTGTTGGTCTCCATCTTTAAGGATACTCAATCCTAGCTGGCTACAGCCCTGAGCAACCTGCAGTAGCTTGGCCTGCTTTGAGCAGGGGTTTGGACTAGACACTCTCAGCTGTTCTGTGGCAAATCAGTACAAGCTGGACCAGTCTCCAGCAGCAGCTTCTAACAGCACCTCTACTGGCAGCTACCTCCTTATTGCCCATTTTCCTAGCTGGAGAACATACAATGGCGCTCATCTATACAAGGAATATCTTCTATTTATCTACTATTCATATTCCCACCTGTGTAATTTAAGAACTGTTTGGTTTCTAGCATCACCTAGCCTCAACATGTCCAACATGTCCTCAAATAGTGATGACAACCAAGTGCATTTGTACTTTGTAGCAATTGGTTCTTAAAACATTGGAGAACTGGGGCCACTCACACACACACACACAAAAAACAAAAAAAAAAAAAAAAAAAACACCACCACCACCATAAAAACCCCAAACACAGGTCGGCTTTGCTTCCTCCAACCTATCTTTGTGCCTGATCTCACTCTGATTACAGGTAAACATTTAATTATTGTGACCTACCTTCTCTGCAAGCTCCCATACCTCCCATCCTCATATTTCCTCCTACATTCAATCTCATTTCTCTCTAAAATTCTCCATGGGCTAAGCCACAATTTGCCCTCACAAACTAATGCATTCCCAAACTCTGTATGACCTGCATATGGGGAAAAGTTCATATAAAAACACGTAAGTGTTTACCCTTTGCACATATGAAACTAACAGAGGAACTCTGGGCTCTGTAAAATAAAAATCTGTGACGCAAATGTAGATGTAGACTGAAGACAGTTTTGGGTTCTTTGCAGTTTACACCTTTAAGACTGTCTTTTGTCTTCTTCCAGTAACACGATTTAGGAGCTGTGCTGTTCCTGTGAGCCTCAGCCCACATCAAGATAATGCCCAGGCAACTACAATTTTCATCTCTCTTCATTTCCACTGCATCCATTATTAGCCTAATTTCTCTTCTGATCTCTCTTCCATTTCATGTCTAAGCTGTCCTCTACTCAGCGTCTCTCTAGTTCTCCAGCTCATCTCTCACTTCATGAACACCACGTACACATGCATTCATTTATCCCATCACCTGCTTGTGTACTTCTTTTTGGGGGAGGGAGAGTGGAATACAACAGGTACTTCTTTACACTTGCTTTCCATATATTTTTACTAGTAAAAGACACAAGGCCTCAGATAATTTTCCTGTGTTAATAACAGCCATCAGTATAGCCATCTTAATTATGAAAAGCTCCCAACAAGTTACTAACTCCTTTTCTCCTTCAAACATTACAACTGAGTTTGAATTTTGCAACCAAGGGAGACCATATTCAAATGCACCAACTCATTAAAAATTCCCCAGTTCAGATTTGAGATGTCTCCCTAAATCCTGTGTTATATATGGGCGATGTCATCCACTGTCTTGTTCCTACTACAGAACCAGAGCTCCATTCCTCTCTTACATCTCGCACTTTAGGATCAGACTCAGGAAAACCAGATGCAGGCAGAAACAGAACGCTGAGAACTAGAGACCAAATCTTCTATAATAACAATGCAAAGCTAGAAATGCCTAACAGCATGTTCTGATGGAGTGACATGGCCTCAAAACACTGCTTTAAGAGACGCTCCCATTCTGTTTTGGAACACAGGAGAATGGTGGCCTAAATATTTTAAGATCTTTGTAAAATCCCTTACAAAAAAGAACTTTCAAAAACAGTTCATAAGAACTCGCATTCTTTAAAGTACTTAGACCAATTTCTTTCTTCAGAGCAAGATACATCGAAGCATTTGCAACTCTATCTTCAAAATTTTCATGTGATAAGTAAATATTGCCTCCATTACACAAGCGATGCACCTGAGACAGAGAATTTATATGATCTGCCTGTGACTGCAGGGACTGGAATATCCATGCAAACAATAAAAATAGTTCTTGTGTGTGGTTCAGAGGAGCAATATCATTATTGCCTTTACATGTCTACTCACTAAAAACACATTTGAGCACATTCATTTTTTTTTGACATCTTACGACACTGACTCACATGAATTAATCCCTCTTTTTTATTCTGCTCATTGACTAAATAATGAAATGTTCTAAAGACATTAAAGGATCAACGCCCACAGAATCGGCATTTCGGTAGGTACAACACAGCACAAAATCACTTGTATAGGTACAAATGAAAACCAAAAAAAATTTAGGATTTCAATGATTTTATGAAGATCAAGCAGTAAGCGTGTTCCCAAGCTACAAACTGATCTTAATTATCTGGCAAACACAAAATTGTCCAGGAAGACCTCACTGCGAGCTTACTGCAGACCAATTTGAACATTAGGTGATACCTGTCAAACTTCAGGCCTTTGCTGAAGATGCAAAGCTTCTATTTTGGACTTGGTTTAGAATTAAATGCAGTAAAAGCTCTTTTATTCTAACTGCATTTCATTCTTCTCCTAGTCTATAAGCAATGCAAATGCTTAAGCAAGACATGTGATAACCCGTGAGTTAAAAATGAACAGAGCAGCTCTCCTTTTTCTCCTATCAGTACTTCAAACAACTTGCTTAGAGTCATCTAAACTCTCAAAATCTGAACTCTTCCATCACCAATGTGAATGAATCAGGGTTTCTTTCAAAGTCCCTTGCATTCACTCCTTCTCCCACAACAATGTGGCATCAAGTAAAATGTATTACAGCAGAGAATACAACAACCATTTGCTACATGCTTACAGACAAATAATAGATTTTGCCTGTGGGCCCTAAAGTTACACCCAAAAGGATACACAAAAGTCTCAGCAAATGGTGACATTCAGAAAGAACAGTAAAGCACTCCACTCCCACCTAGGTAGCACTGTATTTAAAGTCATGTAAATATGGTTACCTGCGTTAAAGACTTTATGTCATCACAGATGCATTGTGTGAGAATGGCAATACTGCTTTGTAAGAAGGGTTTTATCATGCAGTCAAACTAGAATACTGTAAGCTGAGAAATATGCTACAGCTGAAGAAGAGTTCCAAGCTGCCCTCTCCTGCACTGTCTTTGGGACCAAAGCTCAAAATGTAGCAAGAGTTTACAAGTAAACAATACCATGAATGACACATAGAGCAGAAAAAAATATTGCTCAACTATCAATGTGTTCCTGATGGAATAACCAATGCTTTTAATTAAAAAGTTTTTAAGGAAGCTCATGGCCCAGTGCCAAAGCTACAGAAATCACATGAGAGAAAAAGCTATCAAGAAGTAGGATAAAGTATCCTGTTCTGAGTTTGGCTGGCCCAAGCCATGGGTGTGTTCACAACTTTTAATCGGCTTGGTGAAAGAGCATGGCAACATGACTGGCAGTCCAAATTTTAAATTTACACTCAAAAATTATTACAGAATCATGGCATCTCTTAGGTTGGGGAAGACCTTTAAGATCAACTCCAACGACTAACCTAACTATAACAAGTCCACTGCTAAGCCACATCCCTCAGCACCAAATCAACACATGACTTTTAAACACATCCAAGGACAGTGACTCAACCACCTCCCTAGGAAGCCTTTTCCAGTGCTTGACAACCCTTTCAGTGAAGAATTTTTTCCTAATATCCAAACTAAACTTCCCCTGGCACAACTTGAGGCCATTTCTTCTTGTCCTATCACTTCTTACTTGGGAGAATAGACCAGCACCCACCTCTCTACAACCTCCTTTCAGGCAGTTTTGCAAAGTGATCAGGTCTTCCCTGAGCCTCCTTTTCTTCAGACTAAACAGCCCCAGTTCCCTCAGTTGCCCCTCATATGACTTGTCTTCTGGGCCCTTCCCCAGCTTAACTGCTCTTCTCTGGACCTGCTCCAGCACCTCCATGTCTTTTATATATTGAGGTTCCCAAAACTGAACACAGTATTCAAGGTGCAGCCTCACCAGTGCCAAGGACAGGGACACTATCACTTCCTGAGTCTTGCTGGCTATGCTGTTTCTAATACAAGCCAGGATGCTGTTGGCCTCCTTGGCCACCTTGGCATACTCCTGGCTCATGTTTAGCTGGGTGGCCACTAGCACCCCCAGGTCCTTTTCTGACAGGTTACTTTCTAGCCACTTATCCCCGGGCCTGTAGCATTGCCTGGGGTTGTTGTGGTTCAAATAAAGGACCCGGCGCTTGGCCCTGTTTTTTTTTGCCCATCAATCCAGCCTGTCCAGATCTTTCTCAAGAGCCTTTCTACCCTCAAGCATTACAACACTTCTGCTCAGCTTGCTGTCATCTGCAGACTCACTGAAGGTGCACTCTATCTCCTTGTCAAGATCACTGATAAAGACATTAAAAAGAACTGGCTCCAGTACTGAACCCTGGGAAACATCGCTTGTGACAGGCCACCAACTGGATTGAGATCCATTCACCACCACTTTCTAGGCCTGGCCATCCAGTCTTTTACACAGCAGAGCATGTTTAAGCCAGGAGCAAACAATTTTTTCATGAGACTGCTGTGGGAAACAGTGTCGAAGGCTTTACTGAAGTCTAGGTAGACAACAGCCACAGCCTCTTTCACCCACCAGATGGATCAACTTGTCGTAAGAGATCAGGTTCATCAAGCAGGACCTTCTTTTCATGAACCCATGCTGACTGGGCCTGATTACCTGGAAGTCCTGTATATGGTGCGTGATGGCACTCAAGATGATCTGCTCAATAACTTTCCCTGGCACCAACAAGAGACTGACAGGTCTGTACATCCCCAGATCCTCCTTCTAGCCCTTCCTGTAGATGGATGTCATATTTGCTAACATCCAATGCACTGAGACCTCCCTGGTTAGCCAGGGCTGCTGATAAATGAAGGGAAGTGTCATGATGTGCACATTCGCCAAGTCCTTCAGTACCCTTGGGTGCAACCCATCCAGCCCCACACACCTGTGTGTGTCTAAGTGATGTAGCAGGTCACTGATCATTTCCTCTTTGATTACGGATGCCTCATTCTGCTCCCCATCCCTGTCTTCCAGCTCAGGGGCTGGGTACCCAGGGAACAACTCATCCTGTTACTAAAGTCTGAGGCAAAAGCAGCATTAAGTAGCTCAGCCTTTTCCTCAGCCATAGACACTGTGTTTTCCCTCTCATCCAACAGAGGTTGAAGATTCTCCTTAGCCTTCCTTTTGTTGTTAATGTATTCATGGATATATTTTTTTACTGTCCTTGACAGCAGGTTGAGTTCTGGTTGGGCTTTGGCCCTCCTAATTTTCTCCCTGCATAGCTCCACCACATCTTTGTCATATTCATGAGTGGCCTGCCCCTCTTCCAAAGGCCATAAACTCTCCTTTTGTCCCTGAGTTCCAGCCAGGCCCAGCCATTCAGCCAGGTCAGTCTTCTTCCCTGATGACTCATCTTTTGCCACATGGAACATATATTCCCAACAGACATTAGAACTTATTTGATTCTTTTCAGTAGGAGTGCTGGGTAACTTCCATTGCAATAGCCCCCCATTTTGTGATAGCAGCTGCTGTCTGTTTTGTGGGTGCCTCCATCGCC
>NW_008591708.1:0-259 GCF_000691845.1 Merops nubicus | reverse complement strand
CAAGTCCTTCTCTGTTGACAAGCAGCAAGTCCAGGAGGGCACCTTCCCTAGCCGGCCCCCTCACCAGCTGTGTCGGGGAGTTCTTTTCCACATAGTCCAGGAACCATGGGACTGTTTCCTCTCTGCTGTACCGTACTTCCAGCAGACACCTGTCAAATTTAAGTCCCCAATGAGAATAAGGAGCAGGAATCATGAAAGATCTCCCAACTGCTTACAAAGTACTTCATCTGCCCCTTCATCTTGGTTGGGCAGTCTGTAA
>NW_008591707.1:0-24900 GCF_000691845.1 Merops nubicus | reverse complement strand
CGCCGGCTTCTCCTGCGCGGTAAGGAGCGGGTTAGGGCTTGCACCGTCACGGGAGCGAACCACGGGCCTGGCCGCGGAGGGGTGCGCAGCGCGCCACCACCGCCTGCAGGCACCCCCTTGGTACCGCCCTCTATTTGCCTCAGAAAATACTTCCGCGAACCCAGCAGAATTCCTACTTACAAGTAACTTCGAATTATTACTGAGAAAGTGTTACTATAAAATCTCATTTCTCCTTGCTGGGCACGTTGTGAACCCCTCTTCTGTAGTGTCAGAATGGTACAGAGTACACCTTAAAATTAACTCTTTAAATACTGTCTAGGACAATACTGACGCTTTGATTTCCCGTGACCAAATCACGTCCAAATTGGAACACACAGCTAAAAGAACAGGAGCATTGCACACTTCCAAACTCTCCTCAAATATAACCAAGAATAGGAGGGGTAAGAGCTTATTCTCAAAAAGGCTTCATTTAAACATAACATCAAAAAGCCTTTTAGATACTTGTGCTCACTCAATTTTCACCATTATTAATTACTAATTATGAAAAGTCATGCAATAAGGTTATCAGATATTAATATATCTATATATTCCTTATTCACATGAATTTCTAATAGATTACCACTACAGTATTCAAAGATAGATTTCTCGAGGGAGCCTCACTTGACACTACCAGTCACACAAAGGCAACTCTGTGTTTTGTACTATTGAGTTGTTGGGGTTTCAGTGTCCCTTAACTTGTTCATCGGTCCAACAGAAGACTCAAACTAAACTTCTGAACTTGACTGAATATGGATGAACTCCAGGGTGTTTCAAATTACGTTTTTGTTTGTTTGTTTGGTTTGGTTTGTTGTTGTTTGGTTTTGGTTTTGTTTTTTTTTTTGTTTTTTTTTTTTAATGCACAAAATGTTACTGAAATCAAACTGAAAAGGATGAAAAATTGTAATACTTTTTAAAAATAGATTTTCTAGTGCATAATAGACAAAAACTCCAGCTGTCCCCTTCCTAGCTGTGGTCTCTGTATTGAAGTACTCTGTTTAGTAGTAAGTTCAGACTCCACAGTGGGAATGACAGGATAAATCTATTCTACCCACAAAGACATTTTTATAAAACTTAAATTATTCATATTCAAGACTTCCATCCATCTAATTTTGCAGTGCCAAATATGCTAAAAAGTTTTAAAGTCTATTTGGTAGGGAAGATGAGGGTAAAAGGCTAGGTGGGTGGAAGAATGAAGACAGCAGTAGTGTAATAATAATTTTCTTAGGATACAAATACTAAAATAGTCTCATTTTACATCCACCCAACCAGAGACCACTCTGTATACCTTCTAGTAAACAAAATGGAAAAAAAAAAAAATTAAATGTCACAGAGAAACAGGTCATAGGGTAAGTTTTTAGAAAATACAGACAAAACAGTCTTGAACTGCATCACAACTGCTAGAGACAAAAAAAAAAATGCAGTGTGTGATGTGAATGTCACTTCCTGAATGCAGGAGAAAATTTCCTGAAGTGCACAGAATCAGTCCTGGATTAAACAGGAAACATTCACTGCATTTGGAGTCCCTCTGAAGACAGGAATACTCAGAATCATGGAATGTCTGGGTTGGAAGGGACCTCCAAAGGTCATCCAGTCCAACCCCCCCCCAATAAGCAGGGACATCTTATACCAGATCAAGGTACTCAAAGCTTCATCCAGCCTGATCTTGAATGTCCCCAGGGATGGGGCCTCCACCACCTGTCTGGGCAACCTATTCCAGGGATCTATCACCCTCATACTGAAGAACTTTTTCCTAATGTCTAAGCTGAATCTACCCTTTTCTAGCTTAAAGCCATTACCCCTCGTCCTGTCACTACAAACCCTTGTGAATAGTCCCTCCCCTGCTTTCTTGTAGGCCCCTCTCGGGTACTGGAAGGTCGCTATTAGGTGCCCCCTGAGCCTCCTCTTCTCCAGGCTGAACAACCCCAAATCCCTCAGCCTGTCCTCACACCAGAGCTGCTCCAGCCCTCTGATCATTTTTGTGGCTCTCTGCTGAACATGCTCCAACAGCTCCACGTCCTTCTTGTGCTGGGGGCTCCAGAGCTGGACACAGGACTCCAGGTGAGGTCTCACCAGGGCAGAGGAGAGCGGCAGGATCACCTCTCTCCATCTGCTGGCCACGCTTCTTCTGATGCAGCCCAGGATTTGATTTGCCTTCTGGGCTGCTGCTGCACCTTGGTGGCTCATGTCCAGTGTCTCATTTACTAGCACCCCCCAGTCTTTCTCCAGTGGACTGCTTTCTACTGCATTCTCTCATAGTTAAGTTGTGTCACTGTCAGGTTATGCTAATTGTCTAAATATTTCTGGACTGAGTAAACACTATGCACAAAACTGTACATATACATTTCTCAAATCTAATTCTGTCTATCGGCTTCAGTGTTTATAACATAAATAATATTCCTGTATTGCCCTCTATGGAGAAATGTATTCATGAAAGCAGGGCTTTAACTTAAAAGAAAAAAATAAAATCAATGCTTATAAGCTTTTCTTTAAAAAGTCTAAATACATTATACATTCCAAAGAAAAGTTAAAGAAAGGTACTGAAATATCAACAGGATTTTGACCAGAATGACAACTAATACAAACTAGAAAAAAAATTAATTCATGTTACTATTAAAATAAAGAACTTAAAATGGAAAGACTATCATAAAACAAAAACCACTGAATACTACAAAAGGATTATTTGAAAACTCTTTTTTTTTTTTTTTTTTCCAAACGGATAACATTATCTTTCATTTAAAACTAATTTCCAGCTACACCAAGGATCTATCCTTCAGAAGCATGGCACAAGAACAATGGTGGCAGAATTAACAGCAACATATCTAAGTTCAGTTCACAATGAATTCACCTATTATGAAGCCAGGAAACATTTCCAGGTCTTTTACCCATTCTGGACTAGCTACATATGTAGACAACTGCAATTGTCCAAATCTCCACAGATTAATTTTTAATAATTTCATTTTGGTTTTTTAGCATTTTTTTTTTCCTCACACGGACAGCAAATTCCTGTTTTGTATTGTATGTTCTTGGTTTAGTTGATTGAGATTGTAGCTCTGTTATTCTGAGACAGAACATATAATGGACAGACTTCTCAAATAACTCTGACTTCTTAAGAGCAGTCTTTGTTTATAAAGCATAAAATAAGATTTACTAGTCAGCGTTTATACTGACACTGTAATTGAGGGTTCTTCTTAACTGCAGGATATGCATTAGAAATGCAATTCTACAGTGACTTTTCAATGCTGTATAACATGTTCTAAATTTTCATTCTGCAAGCTTGCAAAAAAACCTAAAAGCCACAGTAGGCTGGGCCCCATTGTGCTACACACTACGCAAATTAATTATGAATGAGAGTTCTTTCTTCAGAGAGTTTACAATTCTAACAAAATCAAAAATAGTAAACGGACAAGCACACTGGAAAGAGGCTCAAGGAACACAGAATAGCTACTTTATCGGATAACAAGATGACCAAATGTCCTCATACAACAGCTCATCGATAAGGATTCTAACCATAAGGAGAACAAACAGTAAATTATTCAAGGCTACAATGGCAAAGAAACTTCTTATTACAGTAAAATTCTAGTCACAGAAGTTCCTACAAATTAAGTTTTGGCTAGGTGTCAATTCATATATGGCATAAAGGCCAAGTGAGCAAGGATATAAAGCAGCCAGTGAGGATTAACCAACAGGTAACATCTCAGTTACCTCAGAGCCTCAGTGGCAGAGGAGAGCAGAAAGCAATACTGGAATTGTTGAAAATAAAATAGGAACACAATGGATGGCTTGAATAGGAAAAGGCTCTAATTGTCTCTCACCCAATACACTTTGCTTCTCGACAAATCAGAAACTTCAAAATGCAAATCTAAGACCTTACTCACAGTTCCCTGAGAGAAGCCATGGCACATAACACCTATGTTGAAGAATTGTCTGCAACATCAAATATATGTTTCAATATTTCACATAGACTAATTCAAGAAAAAGTAAAAATGTAAAGACAGAATCCAGTTTTATTTGAAGATGTCAATTTCCTAAAACATGTTTAAAGAAATTCGGATTGTTATCAACCCTTATGTGTGTTGGAAAGCTGTAAATAAGTCGTTATGATGACAGCTCTGTTTATTTAAGGACAGAAAGTCCATTACTTCAGAGAAACCATGATACATAGCCAAGACCAGTTGAGAAGGCAATACATAATTCATCAAAGATGCAGACAGTTTTCATACCTATTCAACTCCTAACAACATTCCCCAAAAAGGATGATCTAGTGAAAGAAAACAAGTCATAAGATAGGGAACTAATACAAGGAGATGCTCTGCACTCTAGGAATGGTTCCAAATCACAATACTGTCATGTTCAATGACAAAGTCCGGTGCTATCAAGTAGAAAACAGACTGGAAAAGAAAACACAAATTAATTCTCTTCAGCCAGCTGCTGTGGTATCAAGCAAATTTAATACCACATAAGCAATGAAACTAGAAGTCAGATGAAGGATTTAATACAAAGGAAAAAATGTTGCACTGAGCCTTCAATACCAAGTGTCAGTGTACCAAACCAGCAATCTCAAAGTGCACAGAACAGGAAGAGACATACAAAAATTAAAAAAAAAAACAAAACAAGCCCAACAAACACAAAAGAAAGTCTCATCCAGAAAAATATTCTCTTCACCTCTCAAGTATAATAAGTAAACCATTCACAAAGAAAACACTGTCTAGGCAACAACTTTTCCTGCAGTCAACTCACAAAACATAGCTTTGTCTGTTATGAGGTTTCTTGCATGTCCTTGAAGTACATCTTTTAAAGAGTTCTGTTGTCAAATTTAGCAGTAACAGGTTGAGAAATAATAATTTCAAAGCTAACTTAGACACTATTTGTTTAAATGCATTCTCCTTATTATGAATAGTTACTAAATTTCAGAAACATTTACTACAATATTTTAAAAATTTTTGTAGTAGAATAAAGTAAATACCACACAATTCAGCCAATTTAAAGGGGCTATTTAAAATATATTTATTTTTCTTTAAACCATATTTATCACTTGATATTATGACTTCTATAAATACGTCAAAATATCAGGCACTTTATCAAGTACATAGATGATTTTTAGTTTTTATAGTGTCTGAATATGAGTTTTTAGTCTCTAGGGCATAAGCAATTTTCTCTTTCTATTGTACAAAAGGAATTCATTTACTTTTGCTTTCATTTACATAGAAGATGAAGAGAGCCTACGCTCTTCATTTAGACTATTTTGGTCAAAGCTGAGAAATCAGCTCTTCAAACCTAAAGAAAAAAAATAATTGCTTTTCTTCCAATCTATATTATATATTTAATAGGAATGTGTGAGGCTTACCAACTAGAATGTGAAATAAATGTGACACCATGACTGGACTACACAGTCTACGGGACTGACTGTGACTACATGACTCAATGTATAGAGAAGACACATAATGCTTAGTCTGCTTGTTGCTTTTAGGTTCACAGAACATACCCGTTTTACTGAATAACTGAACTGACTCTGTAGTAGTTTCCTGTTGTACTTGAAAACAGAGTAATCTATGACGCTGCTTGCCTCTACAACTCAAAAATACTTCTGTGTATTACATGAACATGTAACAAACATCAGTTGACAATTTTCCCTATGTTTAAAAGCCTAACCTTTCATCAACAGAATGGGAGTCTTCCTATGGAGCTAGAAGGCACTTAGTCATCTGAACCTTCCCAATGGAAAGCAATCCCAAACTAACTAATATGTAAGACTAGGGGCATGATCCATCCTTTCTTCCAGGGTTTTAGCTGAGGAGATTTAGTAGATATCTGAAGATTTTTGAAATATTATTTTCCTTAAATTTGTGTACAAATAATGAATTATTAAATCAAACATGTACAGTCATATTTACAATTAAGTTGGAAAGCACACAGACTGATTTAATTTCGAGATAAAGAACTACACAGGCCACAGAAAACAAAGAAGTCACACTTGTCATGCCACATTACCTAGAAGAACCAACAGAAAAGAGAAGGATGGAAATCAATCTAGGGATGTTATTCTGTTACAGGCTGGAGCTTAGACTTTGTAGTTTTCAAAACAAAAAACAACAACGAAATCAAATTACATGTTATTTGATCATTTTTACACTGTTTGATCTAATCAAGGAAGGAAAAATACAGAAGAAAATACGATGGTGAAGGCAAGAAGGGTGTGTGAGAGAAAGAACTAAGGAATACAAAATGTTTTCAAACACCAGGAGAAAGTTCCAACTGGGTCTACATCAAAGGATAGGTATAAAATTACACAGGACACAGGGAAGTAGGTGATTTATAGCAATATTTTCCATCTGTCTCTGTTATACACTTTCTATAAATGAAATGTGTAATAAAACTGGATTCTGGATTTTGCACTCAGATCTACTTCAAGTATCAAACATAATTTTAGTCTTCAAACAGGCAAAATCATTTGCAAGCAAATATGGATGAATTGTGTGAATAAACATTGCAACACCAAAGGCAATTATTTTTTCCTCAAGTTAAAACAGGAAATGACATGACATTACTTTTACCTCCAACATTTCTTTCATGTACTTCTGTGTTTTCCCCTCTTTCTTCATCACCTTCTGAATCCTCTGTATCTTGAATAATTATTCTTCTTCCTTTGCCTTGAGTCTCAGATACAGGCTTTAAAACTTTCAGTTTCTTTTCAATCTCTAGTAAATTCTTCTGCAATAAAGAACAGGAATAGCAGAAACTTTATTTTGTAGTTATACAATTTGTAATCTATAGACAGAAAATACATTCTATTAAGTAATCCACGTAAGATCGAGACGCTACCAATATAAAACCAGAAAAAACAAATATAACTTTCCCAAGAGTCAGTACCAAAAACAAGAGTAACACTCAGTTTTGCTCTCTTAGAAACTCAAAAGATACCACAGAAATAACTAAGTACTTTTACTGAATGAACTGCTTAAGAAAAAAAAAAGTTAAATTAAAAATGAAAAAAGGTAGATTGTACTATTGTGATATCTGGCATGGTCTACTCAGAAGAGATGTGGAAAACAGGCTTTTTCCAGAATCTCTGAAAAAGCCTAAAATCAGTGTATCAGAATTTATGCTATGGAGAATTTGGTGTCTCATGGATATCTGATGGAGGACTGTGACAAAACTAGAACCAAGAGACAATTTCTCAGCAGTGTAGCAGAATAATGAAAAGGTTTGTTATTCTTTTAAGAACTGCAAATTAGATGATCAGTCTCTCATCCCATAAACATTTTTTTGATTACTTAAAAAAAAAAAATACACAACACTTTCAGAGTAGAGTAAGACACACCCAACATTATGCAGTATTCTGAAATTAATTCAGTGTTGTACAAGAAAGCCATTCCAGTACTCATTTCCTCAAGAAAAGATAAAACAAGGACAGGAACACACAAAGATTCATGTGGACAAAGTACCTTGAGGAATTCCAGTTACTGACAACCAATTTAGCTTTAAATTTAAGACTCTGCACATGAACATTGACTCTGCATGTGTTTCATACACTCCTATTTAGCTCAAGAGGGTTTTGAGGATCTCCAAGCAAAGAGTAACTCAAAAAATGCCCTGCCAAGCACTTGTCACTTCTAGTTATCTCAGCCAAGGCATAATAGCTGGCACAGGTAAGGACCAAGTACAGGCATCTGCCTTCAGCTATAGAAGCATTGCTCAGCCAAGCTACTAATGTATTGAGATCTCTGTAACAGTGTAAAAGTAGTATCTTATATCTGGTATTATAAGAAGTTTCAGTACAGCCTATCTGATAATGTTTTCACAAAGACTGTTGTGGAGTTTGTCAACACAGACTCACAAGCTATTTAGTGGTTGAGTCTTGTAAACCACTCTTTTAGAACTCAAAATTTAGAGATAGGTGTTTAAAAATAAAGAAAGGAGAAAAAGTAGCAGGCAGGTCAATTCTTTACTTCATGTGAAACTCAGGAACTATTCTTGACAGGAATTTAACTCCAAGAACACCCTAAATGGGATGAATGCTGTATGTGGTGAATTTGACATAACAGGCTCGGACTTCTTTTACTGGTGCAAGCAATATCACCAGTGATCAACTGACTCTGTGGAAAGAAGCAGCAATCAGCAAGCCGCTAGCAGCTCAAGATGTGCCAAAAATAAGAGCTGAACAGAATTCAGGTGATGAAGCAATTCCACAGCATCCAGAAGTCATACACAAAAAAAACTGGGCAGGTAGCATTATGATGGACTCCTAATTAACAGATGAAAAGCAGTGTAGTATCAGAACTGTCTAGTACTGAAGACTCTCAGGACATGGAGAGTCTAAATGCAAGGACTGGGTTCTAATCCACAAAATACCCCTATGAAGGTACCACTGAAAGGACACAAAACAGCCCTCTCCTAAACAGTTGCAGGAGTGTGAAAATGATCACTAGCCCAACAGATTGAATGTGTCCTCAAAACTCACATTCAAATCAAACACTGTAAACCATATTCACGTTATGCTACAATTGCATACAACCTCTGTGTAGTCACATTCAATGTATTTATCTTTACCTTAGCTGTAGCGTTTCCTGGTTCAGCACAAAGTACTTCATTCAGATCCTCTATAGCTGCCTGATAATTCTGCAGCTGAGTGTGTACAGAGGCACAGCGCAGCAGAGCTACAAAGGAACAAAGTGTATTAGTTATGTATTTACAGCATAAAGTGGATAAAAATACAGTTTTTTTCTAGACATACTAAGTGTAAAACAGTTTTAAAAATTCTGCATTCTCTTCATAATGACATTATTAGTAATAACTGTTCTCTTGATCATTTTTAACAAGGCAATTTCACAACACCTTTGAGAAAGAGATCATGAATTGTGAAGTATCTTTTAATATTTTTCCCCTCCTGCCATGCAAATATAGTTAGCTACATTCAAGCCCTTGCCTTCACAAAGGATTAAATCAGCAACTTTCACTGTTTTCATACTGATTTTAAGGTAGTTAACACTTCAGTGTGGGTATTACGGAAGCAATGCAGTGCACAAATACAAGAGGGCTTATAGTCCTCATATGAAAAACAAGAGTTATCCCCCTGCTGCCCCCTAAGAATACCCACTACAGATCAACAGGATGAACTGCATATAACTTCCCTCACACTGATAATACTGTTAAAATTGCTTTGGGGAGCTACTCCATTTCCTTATTCATACTTGGACCTGATCCAAAGCTGAGTTAAGTCAACTAACAACATGGATAGATATGTACCATATTATTGATGGTTGGACTTGATCTTAGAGGCCTTTGCCAAACTTAATGATTCTATGATACTGATTCTGTGATTTGCTAGAAATAATACACAGAAGGGCAAGCTTTACCTTTTATGTTGCCAGGTTCCATATCTAGTACCTTCTCACAATCCTGCAAAGCACCGTCCCAGTCCTGAAGTTTGATTTCTGCTTGAGCCTTGTTATTATATGCAGCTACAGTGGGTAATACCGATATACTCCTGAAAAAAAAGAAATACTGGCCATGGTAGGCTCATGTTCAAAAATCTGAATGTAGAGACACTTCATTTTTGCAAGCTATAAACAGTATTATAACAATATTAACCACAATAGTGGTTAGAAACTCCCTCCTGTGAGACCTGAGGCAACCATCCCCCAGCTAGATATACCACCTCCAAAGGTCTGTTGCTTGCCAGGGCTTAGATCTGAGATGTTGCAGACAAGATGCCATGGCTCATCTGTTACTTAAACTATTACCTCTTGCTGCCATTCACATACAGTTGAATGAATCTGCCAAAGGAAACCTTTGAGATTATTGAGAGTAAAAATCTCTGGAGGTTATGATGAAGAGCATGGGGGCCAAAAGGGCTTCAACTTGATCTTGCTTGTAAAAGCAAAAGATTCAGGTAGCAGTGGATTAATTGTCTGGGTCAATGTCTGGCTCTACAGCTCATATTGCAGGCAGGACTTCAGCTTCTGTAACAAGGATTATCTCTGAGGAATAAGGACAACTGGGATGCATATGACAAAGTGGTGCAAGAGAATCTTTGCCAACACCCTTGCTAACTTAGCAAGAAAGACTCTAAACTGTGTTCATACGGGAGAGGGGACAATAAGGAAGTACCAGGGGTACAGCATACTGGAAGAGACTCACGTTTCCCTTGTGAAAAAAGCATGGGCTGGATGACAATCTCAAATGCTTGTGCACAAATGCACAAAGCATGGGAAACAAAGAAAAATAAAAAAATGGTCTGTGCAGCTATGATCTTAGTGGGATAACAGAGATATGATGGGATTATCTGTGTGGTTGGAATGATGTGACAGAGGCATGCAGATGCTTTAGAAAGACTAGGTTGTTATGAAGGAGTATGAGGAGATGCATTCTAGTCTAAGCAGTAATTAAATGTGTGAAGGTTTGTCCTGGAATGGGCAAGAGACTGACAAGCCAGTCAGGAGAGCTGATGGGTAAGAATAGGAAGTCAGACTGACATGGTGATATCATGGTTAAGCACTTGCATCAGACTGCTGATGAAGAACAAGCAGATGAAGTCAGGCAACTAGACAAAGCCTCACCATTACAGGATTTGGTTCCCATGGGCAATCTGAACCACCCTGGTTGCAGGGAGGGCAAAATTACAAGGCACAAGAAATGAGATTTTTGAAGCATATTGAAGACAACTCCTTGACACAATCAACAAGCTTACTCTGTTCTTCTAGAATTGTTACTCATAATCAAGAACTGCTTGTGAATGCAAAAGTTGATGACAGTCCTGGCTGCAGCAACCATGAGATTGTAGAGTTTAAGGTTCTGGGAGAAATGAGTAAGATGAACACTAGAATTATAGCCCTGGACCTCAGAAGGCAAGATTTTTGCCTGTTCAGGAATCTGCTTCACAGAATTACAAGGAGAATGCCCTTTAGTGCAAAGGGTGCCAAGACAGATGGTTGATCTTCAAGGAGAGCTGCCTCAAAGCACCAGAATGGTTCTTTCCAATGTGCAGGAAGTCAAGCAAGCATAGAAGACCATAGGGATGAACAAAGAACTCTTGACATATGGCAGTGGTGATGGGCTACCCAGAAAGAATATAGAGACATTGTCTAAACACAAGTGATAGAATTAAACAAGCAAAAGTTCAGCTGAAGTTGAATCTCAAAAGGGATGTGAGGAGTAACAACACAAGTTTTGGGGTTTTTTTCAAAACAAAGATTAAAGAAACTGTGGGTCCACTGGTCAATACAGCAGAGGATGTAGTGACAAAGGACACAGAGAAGTTTGCAGTACTCAGTGGTTTCTTTGCCTCAGTCTTCACTGGTAAGGTTTGCTCTCAGGCTTCTCAGGTCCCTGAGTCTAGAGACAGATTCTGTAGGAGTGACATAGAACCCACAATAAAGCTAAAGTTAGGAAATACTTAAGAAAACAGGATATACACAAATTTAATGTGTGGTGCTCAGGAAGCTGGCCAATGTTACTACAAGACTGAACTATATCATCTTTGAGAAGTCATGGTGATTGGGAGAGGTGACTGGTAAAGGGAAATGTCACATACATCTTCAATAAAAGCAATGTGAATGACCTGGGAAACTACAGGCTGGTCAGTCTAACCTCCATCCACAGACAGATTATGGAGCAAGTCTTCCTGAATTCCTGTCCAGATACATGAAGGATAAGAATGTGACTAGCAACAGACAGCATAGACTTATCAAAGGCAAACCATGCCAAGACCAGCCTGATAGCTATCTTTGCTTAGTGACTCAGTGAAGTAAGGAAGAACAGAGGATGATGCTTACCTTGACTGGAGCAAAGCTTTGACAGGATCTCCTATAGTATTCTTACAGCCAAATAGGTAAAACATGGACTAGATAAGTGGACAATCAGGCAGACAGAAAACTCACTGGACTGCTAGGCTCAAAGAACTGAGCCATAGAAAGTCAAACTTGTGACCAGTCACTAGTGGCTTCCCTTTGGGATCAACACTTTTTAATATCTTTATCAGGGGGTATAAGATGGAATGTAAGGCACACTCAGCAAGTTTGCCAATGATACAAAGCTGGGGGCAATAGTCAATATTACACTGGACAGAACAACAGGCAAGGTCTTGTAACTATTTTCAACTACCTAACAGGAAGGTATGGAGCAGACAGAGCCACATCCTTCTCAGAAGTGCACACTGCTAAGACAAAATGCTGCAGATACAAGTTGCAAAAAGCAAATTTCCAATGACATTTTAGGAAAAAAAAAAAAATTAATGTAAGGGTAGTTAATGCAATGGGCTGCCCAGAAAGGTTGTGAAATGTCCATCCTTGCTGTTACTAAAAACTTAGTTGAATAGAGCCCTGAGTAACCTGATCTACCTTGACCCTGGTTTGAGAGGTGAGTTGCCCAAAATATCATCCAGAAGTCACTTCCAACTTAAATTATTCTAGGATTCTGCAGTATAACTGAAATTGCTAAACAGAGTGATTTCACAAGAGGTATGCAGAAAAATAGGCAATATGTATTTAATTTAAAATCATATCAACACAACAGAATTATGTCAGAGCACATCCTCGGCAAGAGTTTTGCATCTCTTTAGAAATTTGAGGTTTGTTTTTTGTAAAATAGAAAGTACTCTCTATGTTCAGCCTAGACTAGTAGGCCTGATTACAAGACAAACAGAATGAATAACTGTACGCTGATTATTTTTATATAGAACTCTACTCTTTTTCTGTTTTAGCCATATGCAAATAACCCCTTCAGATGATTATCAATTAATTCCAAAATGTTTGATTTAAATATTTCTAAATGTAAGAAAAGAAAAAGGAATTTTCAGATGGTATTAGAAAAGTGTCCAATTAGAACAGCATGTAGTGTCAGTATAATGTATTTCACAGGGTGTATAATACCCTATGGGGGTTGAATATGGCAAGACTCTTCATTAGGAAGGATTCTGCCCACCTTACTAATAAAACCTTACCTTATCTGTGCCCCAAAAGCAGAAATTACTTGCGTTTATATTATGGTTTTCCATTTCATTTATTGTATATGAAATACAGCTATAGATGTTTTCATATTAATGCATTAAAAAAAGCAAGAAAGATGTTAAGGCCGCAGGTCAAGAACAAAAAAAGTACACATCAAATGCCTCAGTCTGTATAGCCTGTGCACCACGAATATCAATACCTTTGTGCACATATATACATCAACAATCTCCTGGTAGTTTTTCAAAAGGTATGCTACAAATCCCTGCCTCCTTCAGTGGCTATGAATGGTGCTTCCAAAACATAACTCTGTTCAATATTTACTTCATTGTTGTTGTACACAATTTATTCCTATTAAATATTTTCTCCATACTTGTCTGCACTGACCACAGATGCATTAACTTCCTCATAATTTTTTTTCAAGGATATCCCACTATAATATCACAGTACGTTAATTATTTTAACACCTTCTCTCACAGTAGTGCCATATCATTACCCTCTATTTACACTGGTAATTAATACCCCAAGATTTCCATATGCTCTCAGTCTCTAAGTGACAACTTTGACACTTCTACGACTTGTGGTTTTTTTGAAGTCCTTATCACTTCAATGCACAAAACAGAATTTCTTTTAACATTAGTTTAATGTGTAACCAGTCAGTATTTTCACAAGTCAGACCTCTATTTTCTCAACATAGGTAATCTGCAAGTAAGAAACAAACATTGGCCTCGTCAAAATCATGGTTTGTAGAAATAGCATCATGTTTGAACATTGTGAAAAAGGTAAAGAAAAATTCTAGTTCTCCCAAGGCAGCATTCAAATACATTAACTAAAATACTACCCTTCTCTTCTTGTCATGCTCAATCCTGTTCAGCTTGAACCTTTCTACATTTGAAACAAGTACAACAGAGGTCCTATAGCAAAAACTTCTGTTTATATAAATAAAGCCAAAGTCTGAATGTAGCCCACTGAGCACTAAGGCAGGCAAGCAACCTGTAAGTCTTATTTTTTTATTAGTCCTGTGTTTATGTAATTCTTCTGGATAGCTACTAATTATAGACAGTGTTATGATGAAGCTGCACATAGTGATTTTTTTTTCTTCTAAGAACAGGTTATTAAATCAATTTTACTTATTAACAGTTGAGACAATCCTGATGATATGAGTCATTAGAACTAATTTGCAATGCATTTCTCAATACACTGTTTATTGTTCTGTTTTTGTAAACTTGTCCCTGAATCTCAATGGTTTAGAAAAATCTGAAGTCTGTTGACACCTGCAGATTGCATCCCATCACTATTTATCCACTTCTCTTCCTGATAAATAAAAATTAGTATCAGGATCCAACAGTGCTTTAAATATTCTTTTGTCAGATCTTTTCACCCTTTTGAAAATAATCTAATGGTCACTAGTTGCTTCAGTAAGAAGTTGCTTTAATTACATTACTCTAAATATATTCACAAATAACACGCATTAAAATAAAAAAACACAATAGTATTTACTCACCGAGTGTAATATATAACTGCTTCCACATAATCACCAGTGGCAAAGGCCTCGTTGCCCTTTTCTTTTTCACGAGTTGCAATAAAAATCTTCTCTTTCTTTGTCATGCCTAGAAAATAGTATTTGTACATAATAGCAGCTAACAGCTTGCACAGATGCAATCAAAACACTGTCAGCTAAAATACTTTGAATGTCACCACCTGTATATTTTTTTTTAAAAGAACATGGATTACTAAAAGACAAACTTGTATTTTATTTTCTATAATTAAAACATAAATTCTTCTTACAGGCAAACAATTCAAAATGCCAGATGAAAGCAGTTTCAAACCTCTATTACTGGTTTATAATAGTAGATGCATGCTTTACTTCTTTACCTAGCGCTCTCAACCTAAACACAACATAACTTTTAAAATAACTATTAACACCAAGATTAGATTTTTTCCAAATAAGATTTCAAGCTCAGTTGACCTCCTAACAACGTTTAGCATCTCTAGGGGATGAAAAGTAGATAAATACACTCTAAACTCTATCCTATGCTTCTTCAATTTATATTCACAGTCCAGAACACAGTATTACAATTAAAGAAAAATTATGTTTCTGAGATGTTACCAGTTGTGTCTATTTTCTTTTCAATTGTAGGTAGCCTTGCCCGACTGAAGAATCTTGTTTTTGAGTTACTGTCTTCACAGCCTTCATCAATTTTAGAACATTCCTCTTCCACATCAAACCTTAATTAAAAAAAAAAGTTCAATAAGGCTGCACAGGGAGACTCCTCTACTAATAGAAAGGTATAGTATATTTCCATTATAAACCAATGAAAAAGAGAGAGAAAAGGCCATGTTCAGTTATCCTTGATTAGTTACGAAAAAGATGTTTAATCTTAACTCTTTGGTGTGTGCTTCTCCTGCTTATATATTACCTCCTCTTTTCCTCCTCCCTTCTGGTGAAAACCAAACCAAGAAAAATATCTGCCTCAGCTCCTCACTATCTTGCCCAGAAAGACAGGTAAAATTTAAGGAACAGTATCATGGGGCTCATGATAAAACAGCTCTATTAACCTTTGCCAAAATATCTAATTCTACAGCATCGCATTCCAGATTTCAGGAGCTAGAGAGAAGCTGCTGCTTTGTAAAACAGAGAAGTATGTGTATTTCCCCCTCCATGTTCAACAGTTTGGTGGCATCACTTTGTCACATAACTTGGGAGGGTAATATGCCACCATTACATGATGCAGAAAGTATTTTGGTAACAGCGCTCCATCCAGTCTAGAAATAGTCAGTTACTGTCTAAAACTCCGATTATGTGTAATTGCATCTAAACAAACTGATGCACCTGCCTCAAGCTCATTCTTTGAGGTCAGTGGGGCTCGGTGCAGGAATAAGGATTCATCAGTTTTGTTTTTCATTTGTAACACACAGAAGATACCCAGAAGATCAAATTTGTAAGCCCATGCCAAATAACCCTAGAAGTGCTTTCAAAAAATTGATAAATTAAGTTCATTGTAATTCCTGTCTTTTAAATGCCTCCCTAGTTTTTGTATCTTTGATGTTGAAAGGAAAAATGAAACCTGAAACATCACTTTTTATTCATATTTTCTGATGAATCCTTCCACTTCACATGGCTTGTACAAAAGTATAGATGTTGTTCTCAGCTGTTAGCACCACAATGCATCATTTGAATTTTAGAAGAACATTTATTCTGAAAAACTTACATTTCACCAAATGCCGAAATGCTGACATTAATATTATATTTCTGGAAAATACTTTAAAAAAACAGCTACTGTGCTCCATTTTAAACAATAAATAAGACTCAATAAAAACTTAAATATAAAGGATTTAACATACTTGTCCCATTCACCGTAATCCCGTGGTATGTTTTTCTTATTCCTTTGTTTGTTTTGTAATTCTTTGTTCTGAAAGAGAAACAGCTAGCCTGTAATACACGTTTTTAAAGTGGAAATTCACAGCCCCTTTGTTTTGTTTTGTTTTGTTTCTGCAATACATACTCCTAGTAACTAAAACTATTTCCAACTAATCTTGAAATATTAGTCTTGAAAAAAATTTGTTTTGCTTTTACGAAAATTTTAACGTATTTCACAGAACATTGTCACACTTTCTCTCCACTGCCCTGTCACAGAGGTAATGAATAAAACTTCCAGACAGGAGACTGGTCTTCTTAATTAGCATCTTGTGCTGCCACTTCCCAAACCATCCTTTCAACACAGAAAGGGAACACTCTTTCTTGGGAAAACCCAACCTTGTGATGAGTTGTTTGAGATTGAATCATAGAATCATCAAGTCCAACCATCAACCCAACACCACCATCCCCAGTAAACCATGTCCTGAAGTACCACATCCACACATTTCTTGAACGTCTTCAGGGACGGTGAAGAGCACTGGTGCTCTTCGCTGCAGTAACCTCATTTTAGGCTTGTCATTCCCAAGAGAACATAATCCACAGATTTTGACAGTCCCCACAACCCTCTGACTTCAGAATAGTGTCTGGACTTCTTTTGGATTCACATTCCACTCAAGCCAATTCCCAAGATGATCTAGCTTTTAGACAAGCTCCATCACTGATGCTTGCCTTACCTAGAATTTATTCTTAGGATCTCCCTACAACAATCAGTCCTAACACATATTCAACTGACTTGTATTGCAACCCTACGCTGAAGGAACCTATTTCTATAGCATGCACCTTTGGCATCTCTTCTACCTGTCATTAGACTACAGTTCTGGTATGTCCCTCCCTGCTTGCTGACTTCAATAATGCTTAATAGCAAGGTGTGGTTCAAAACAGGCATTCCACAGTGGAACAGCCAGTTCAAAATGTTCCCATTTACTCTCCTCCCTGGCCATTCATCCCTCCTCTTACCTTGCCCACATTCATCATTCACTGAGTTAGACCAATGTAATTGTTAACTTGCAGATTTGCAATTATCTGTGTTCAAAAACCCAACTTGATAGAGATTACAGTATAATGTCTAAATATCTGTACCAGTTCAACTGAGCATGTGATAAACTGGACCAAAGAAACCAGCAGCAGCCTTTTAAACTAACTTTACCAGTGGTGACACTAACAAGGAAATCATTCTGCAGTTGGATGTAAACACCTTAATTTACATAATGCAAATTTGACCCTTCCTGTAAACACTTCTGACTATCTATAATGTTAGGTTACACAAACATTTATAGCATACAGCTTCAGAATTACTCTTAATGTTCTCCGACTTTCAAGAAGCTAGACAAAATAACATGTTTGGAAGAGGCAACTCCTAAATATGGCTTTCTAAAACATGAGTTGTCATGTATGTATGCATCTTGTTGTATATTACAAACTTGTTAATTTAATAAATATTGAATCTTTTATTCAAAACAGAAATCCTTAACTTAAATGAGCACAAAAATAGGAAGACTCTCAGAAGAAATTCACAAGGTACTTACACTAATGCAACTTTAATTTAGGGAGAAAACTACAGCATGTCCTTTAAAGAAATAAGGCAGAAGTGTTGACTCAAAAATGCAGAATTTTAAAAATTCTAAGGCTCATATTCTTGGGACCACTGTAACAAAGTTGTGGCTCCAGCAGAGTCAGGAATTTCTCCATCAGTGAGATTTCAGAGCATCTCATCCAGGAGACTTTGATGAAAAATGTACATTTGCATCCTGTGGAACTAAAAAAATAAAAATTTTTGTCCTTGTCATTTTTCTTGCCAGAACTCACCATGCATGGATCCCATGAAGTTTGAAGTGCAGTGAAAAATTTCTGGACCAAAGATCAACACATGGACTGGCTTGAGTTCAGGCTAATACAGAATTTGGCTTTGGTTCTGCTCAGGGCCTTGTGTGATGGCCTAAGACATTCCTATTCTGTGTCAGCTGACATGTATTCTTTTTTAGTACAGAGTACCCAAATTAATATGAAGGCTATAGAGATACCATCCCAGTGGATTTTTATAACATACAACTTGGAACGTGTGTTGCATGCCCTGGACTGTAGCATGAAGGGGTATCTGAGGACAGAAATCTTTCTGGAATAGTATTAGGAAACTGTATTTGGCAAAGGAACCTAAGTATACTGAAATCCCATCAATACAGTCTTTTTAAACCCGTGCTTTAGTTCTGTCCTGGAAAAAGTGAGGCAGCAAAAATAATAATTACACCATGTGGACAGTGAAGAACAGAAAAACTCAAGCTATCCAGTCCTCTTTTATTTTGTGGAAGAGCTGTAAATCTCACAGTCTCGTGCGAAAGAAAAAAACAGAGTATAAGACAGAGACTTCCATATTGTGTTAAAGAGGGAAATATTGACTAAAGTTCACTATTCTTCTATTATTTTTTGTTAAATCCTCCCCATGACTTCACATCAGCAAAAAGAAAATACCATATAGTGTTCTAAGCTATTAGTAATGAACTGAAACTGTACCTACATTTAGCGTCAGCAAGAAAAACTGGTTACAAGTGCAAAAACATGTTTCCCTTTACAAAACTTGTACCAAACCACTTGGTGCAACCCTCTGGTTTAGGGTCCATACAGACTTCCAGAATTGTCTTCATTGAAGATACTGAACTTTTCATACATCAGATCAGATGAACAGCCTCAAATTAAATAACAACATAAAATTATGGAAAGATTTTGGGATTAATTTCCAGCATAGAGGAGAAATTTATCATGCCAACTTTATACTTGTGTATCGGCTCTGGCTGAGCCGATTCTCCCATTGCAGCCCTCCTGGGGCAGTGCCCGTGTGTTGGGAGTTAGAAGGGTGCTGATAACACCCATGTTGTGACTACCACTGAGCAGAGCTCGCACAGCACCAAGGCTCTTTCCAAAGGGGGAGCAGGAGCTTGGGGGGGACATAACCAGAACAGCTGACCTGAACTGACCAAAGGGATATTCCATACCATGTGATGTCAGCTCAACTATCAAGCCAGTACAAAGGAGGAGGTGGGGGGGGCTACTCCTTGGTCCTCCAGAGCAACCGCTGTGTGTTTTGGAGCCCTGCTTCCCAGGAAAGGCCAGACATTGCCTGGGGATGGGAAGGAGAGAATAAATATTTGGGTTTGCTCTTTGCTTCCGTGCACGGCACTGCTTAACTTTGCTTTCTAATTCAACTGCCCTTGTTTTTTACCCACAAGGCTTCTGTCTCTATCTTATTTTTTCCCTTCTCCTTTTGCTCTGTGGAGGAAGGAGAGGAAAGGGAGAGAGCGTGATAGAGCAGCTTGGTGGGCATCGCTTGCTCAGCCAGGGTTAAACCACCACAACTTGATACGACATTACAAAATTATGTGATGCCAGAGTAAAAAATACAGTCCTGATTAGCAAAATGTTTTAAAATTCTGAGATTAAACATAGCTTTATCACCAAGAAAAAAATAAATAAACCATGATTCATTAAGCATATTAATCATTTTTTTTTGAGATTTCACATTACGGGTATAAACTTAGTGTATACTATATAAACAGCTTCTTTTATTCAATAGTGATCTAGTAGTGCTATAGCTGCACTGCTACACAGAAGGTTTAATTCTACAACTCATTTTCAGGCCTCTCTTCTCTTTTCCAGGACAAGTTACAATTAGAATCACAGAATGTTTTAGGTTGGAAGGGATTCTTAAAGGTCATCTAATCTAACTCCCCTGCAGTAAGCAGGGACATCTTAAACTAGAGCAGGTTGCTCAGAACCCTGTCCAACCTGACCTTGAACGTTTCCAGGGGCATCTACCACCCCTCTGGGCAACTTGTGTCAGTGTTTCACCACCCTCTTTGTAAAAAGTATATTCCTTATATCTAGTCTAAATCTACCCTCTTTTAGTTTAAAACTATCACCCTTTCTCCTGCTGCAACAGGCCCAGCTAAAAAGACTGTCCCAATCTTTCTTATAGGCCCCCTTTATGTACTGACAGGGCACAATAAGGTCTCCCTGGAGCCCTCCGGGCTGAACAACACCAGCTCTCTGAGCCTGTCCTCATAGGACAGGTGCTCCAGCCTTCTGATCATCTTCATGGCCCTCCACTGGATGCACTTAAGCAGGTCTGTGTCTTTTCTTGTGCCAAGAACTCCTGAGTTGGACACAGCACTCCAGGTGGTGTCTTATCAGAGTAGAGGGGCAGAATCACCTCCCCCAACCTGCTGGCCAAACTTCTTTTGAAGCCCAGGATATTGCTGGCCTTCTGGGCTGCACTCACACTGCCGGCTCATGGCTGGCAGAGGCCATCTGTTTGGACAAAAGGAATGGAAATCATATACCATAGACGAGTCATAAAGCTGTATCTAGGCTTCCTGGGTAATAATAATAATATATAAACCTTGTATGGAGAAAAAAAGCGCTAAAAAACTGATGTGAAGACTGTTGCATGGTTTAAAGTAGAAAAAAAATAAATGTGTAAGAATCTGAATAAGTATTTTGTCTTTAGGAAAAATGTACATCCTAGATTTCAGGCCACTTTCCACCATTTTATGCTTATATTCTAATCTGGATTCACTGAGTTCACATGATATTTTATTTACCATTTTCTAAGAAACACTTATAGAGGACATAAATCAAGAGTAAAGCTACAGTGGCACCCTTCATCTCTGCAAAACAGGTCAGTCAAGTCGCAGCAGATTAATGAAAAAAATAACAAGAAAAAAAGCACACCTTATTCTCAGTACTAACCACTTGAAAAGCATTACACTGGAATTCCCAGCCTCTTTCCATACCACATAACGGGAGCATGCCTAGTTATCCCAGATGCCTTGGTCTGATGTCTAAGTACTAGCTGACAATAGGAAATACTGTGACAAAACAAGAACACAAACCAGGCATTCAATAATACATAATTATTGCAATGAAATATTTCAAACTAACAATTAATAAGAAATGGCACATGACTTGTAAGGATTCTTTCACAACATTTCTCACTTCCAAACTTTCAAAATGAAAAAATTCTTCAGTGAATTGTGTTATAACATCCCAGAATTCCAAAGAAAACAGGGGGAATCACACTTGAAGACATCCACAAGAACATCTGACAATTAAAAACAACATCCTACCCCACACCTACTTTTCTGCTAATCCCTCCGAGAGCACTGCATTCAGTATTAGTAAGAAAAGCTGCTCACAGACAAAATAGACTTCAGGCAGACAAATAAAAGGAAAAAATAGCTAACCAAACACGAGGAAACTAAGATCTAGGAAAAAAATATAAATGTTTATTCTATAGTTCTGAAGATCTGCTAAGGACGTTTTATGGCTAAATAAGGAAGCAGAGCTAAAGCTGGAATACCAACTCAAGGTGTAAAATAAGGTGAATCAAAGGATACGTACACATCAGTGCAACCTGATACAGAGGTAGCTATAGGGTGAAACAGTTGGAGCAGAGAGTCCAACATCCACGCTGTATGTGTTTCAGCATACTTATTTTGGATGAACTCCTGTCTGATCTCCTAGAACAAAAGCCTACTGGCAGCTGGCGAAAATCTCTTGACGTAATTTCATCCAAAAGGAACCTAGCCCATATGCTTACACATTACTTTGAAATATGAGTCAAAAAACATAAGAGGGTGTTTCAGAAGAGTTGCTCCAGAAGTGAATTTTTGATCAGAATTAAAACATCATTACGTGACAAATGCTAGTACTAAGGAGGCACTTTTGTTTTGGTCTCTTGCAAGGGAACTTAAAGGTTTTTATTTTCTGGTTAACAAAACAAGTTCTGTAAGAAAGGATCAATGACTAGAAATTTGTATGCATAAAATTTCCCAATTTTAGAAAGACATATCATTAATATACATTAGATTAAACTGGAGATACCTGGTTAGCAGGAAGACAGCTGCTGGAAGACCGAATAGGAGGCAAGTTATCTTGCCTTCTACGCAGTGTGTCTGTTCTCAAGGACTGTACTTTCTTATCATCATCATTCATTTCTGTCACCCAGCTCTGAAAATAAATACATAATGTATCTGTATCTTAAAGCACTAGAGCAGATACACTTCATAGTCCACGATGACCCTAATGACTATCCTTATAATGCACTGCTTTTAATGGCAAAATTAAGACAAAAAGCAATTGTACTTTTTTGAATAAAAAGTAATCAACAACAACAAAAAAGTATAGAGTTAAAATGGGCATTAAAGATTCAGTTACATTAATTCAAAATAATTTAAAAAACCCCAACATAATAATTTGAACATTTCCTCATTTAATCAAATAATTACATTCTACTTAGGCACAAGGAGAGGAAGATTGAGACATCAAAGTGATTATACTACTGACCATTAAAAATTAGAGTTATACTGTACCATCAGTTCTCCAGTAATTGTTTCCCATTCTTCAGCTGTGAAATCAGCAGCTGTGGCTGCAGGCTTATCTTTTCTCAGAACTCTGCTCTTTGGATCTAAATGCTCAATATGCTTTTCACAAAACAATGTAAGTTCAGGATAACATCCCTCTTCACCAGACCTTTAAAATGCAAAAATATAAAAGTTATAAAGGGAATTAAACTGCACTGCATCCTTCATATTTGTCTCCAGGTGTAGTCTCTGTGTAGCTACCACAGTGACTGCAGAGGACTGTTTTCCTGTTACAACTGAATTCTACTATCACCTAGTAACATTTTGATCAGAAAATTCCAGTGAGCTAACCTTCAACCACTTCCCAATGCACACACTGACACCATTCAAAATCATTATCACAGTACTCACAAAAAAAAATGCTCATGTAATTTCCAGCAACAGTTAAACAGGCATGGCATCTGAAACTACCATCAGGAGTCAGGTAAGATGGCTTCACGACAGAACCAAAATCCAGTCACGGCATTTGAGAAAAACCTGGCATTGAGTTACTCAAACCTTTTGGATAGTTAAAACAGGACTTGGTTTCTAGCCTTATCATCTGGACACATTTAAGATGGTTACTTTAACTTTGTATTTTAAATCAGACAGTCACAAAGAAGTTCAAGACAAACAAGACCTATTTAGATGTGAGTTCCTCTGAATTTTACAGAAGGGGAACATAATTAGTAATGAAGGCAAGAAAATACAGTGCTTACCTTAATACCGTGAGAATCTTTTCCAGGTGTTTCACATCTATGCATTTTTCAATGAACTTGTAGTCCAGATGACCAACAGGTATTTGATATGTTTTAGTAGTTCCTTGGTCCAGCAAAAATGGTACTGACTCATCATCCATAACTAAGTATCAAAAGGAAAAAATGCAGTGATTCTGTAGGCACTTAGTTATATTTTGAAGCAATGCTAATTTAAGGAATAATCCCACTCATGCTCCTAAGTACTGCTCTCTTATGCAAGCAGACCTATTGCCACAGAAGAGAAATTTCAAATTTGAAGACCTGATCACACAAACTGTTTTTGACAGAGGTTTGATGACATAAGTATGGTCATATATGAGATATGTTTTGGAAAAACAATACGCACAACTCTACTGCTTGTGCAAGGCATAAAAAAAAGTCAGAAAGACTGATTACAGAAAAATTGCCAATTTTTGCCTACCACATAATCTATTCTTCTTTAAACACAATATGGAATTACCTATTTTAAGCAAGTGTGGTGGGAATGAAGGAGAAGACAGTGCAGGATCCTCTGCTTTTTTCGGAGGGAAGGTCTTAATCAACTCAGTGCATCTGATGGAATTATAACCTTTGCCTTCTCTGTAGCTAAAATAAATTATCTTTCCTCACTAACTGCACTTTCTGAGCCTCTGATTATATTACTCTACTAACCTGAGTCTTTTCCAGTAAGTCTGCAACTGATGAAGCAAAGTGTTCAAACTGGGCAAGTCTTGTCTCCCTGTACCTTTGATCTGCTTATCCACATCTTTTTCTATTTCAATTCCAAGATCTATGGAGCAGAATTATTTCTTTTTTCCCCCAATGTTATGCAGTGCCTAAAATGTACTCAAATGTCTAGCATAATTTCGCATATTAAATTGTAGCTGCACAAAAATTTTTACAATACAGTATCACTTAAATAATAACTGGTCACAATTAGGTGTTGAATAAAGATACGATTCTGCCCCAAGAATTTACCCTTTCAGTACTGGAAAAAAAAGAACATGCACGACGAGATGGGCGGATACAGGAAATAATCAGGCAGGATTAAAAAGCAAGCGAGGCACGCATCACCATCGGCAGCGTTTTCTCCCGTCTTCGTATTTCCGTAAGGGCTAAGAAAGGGCCCTTCCCGCGGGTGCCCGGACAGCTCTGGGGCAGCGCGGTCACAAGGACACCTCGGTTCCCGGAGGCGGCAGCGGGGGCGGGCAGCCCACCCAGGCCGCAGTGCCGTGCTCTGCTCCGCGGCTGCTGACGGTGCAGCCTTCGCCCCCCGGGAGCCAAGAATTTACCTTAAAAACTGTCCCAAAGGCGCCCCTCGCGCCGGCGGCGGAGCAGCCCGTGCCTAGCTACTGTTGCTATGTACAAGATGG
>NW_008591706.1:64953-107462 GCF_000691845.1 Merops nubicus | reverse complement strand
TATATATATAAACTTTATACATATATATTCTTCCACAAGAAAGGACAGGCACCTGCTGAATTTGTCATAAAGGAGAGACTATAGGGAGGAGGGAATTTATTTTCTTAGCTGTGGAAGATATGATGGGCAAAACCAGAGAAACAAATAAAAACAAAGTAAAAATAATAAGAAAAAAAAAGTCAAGGAATAGAAAACACAAAGAGGACAAACCTCAAAGAATTAGTAGGTTTGGAAGAGCCATAGAGGAAAAACTCAGTCAGCAACATGGCTAGGAAATTGCAGACACAATCAAACAGTTCATCCTTCATGTTTTGTGAAGAGAAGATGTGAGCTCCAAGGTACATTGCTAAGGGTGAAAATCTCTCTGAAGTCTAGCAATACAAACCATGAGTAATAGCTCAAAGACAATATTTAAGTATCTCCTATAGAAAAGAGCTCTTCTCTTCAGCTTTTTCAGTTTATCCCTTGAGAGAAAGAGAAGATTTCCTGTACATATAGGTATATACACACACATCAGGTAAAACAGAGTAATAAGCATGTGACAGGCACACAACACTGTGTATGATGTTGACAGGCATCAACATTTAAGTGTCAGCTTGTCCTCGTATATAGTAGTTCTGATTGACACTTCAGATTTTTCAAGGCATAAGTGATCCCTTCCAGGCAGAATCACTTTCACAGAGGCTGTGCAAATGGCTCTGTGGAACTGGAGTAAGAAAATCACTGGTTTTCTCAGCATGCTCCTCCTTCATGTTCAGCTCTCTAGGAACGCTGCTGCCTGTAAGAGACACTAATATTGCTGGGAGCCACACAAAATGAAAAATTAAAACCGAAGGTAATAGTGAGAGCAAAAATCATGTTGCCCACAGGGTTTCCTTGTGTAACATCACCAACAGGCCAGTGAGGGCTGGGGGCTACTACTCTAAATATTGAGTCACACAGATGCTCCACTTGATACTTACCAGTGAAAAGACCTTTCTGGTTGGAGTTCAGTTGGAATAATTTATTAATTACCAATCAGCATTTTCACCTTAGGCTGTTATAAGCAGATGCTTAGTATGTAATGAGTATTTAACTATGCAAACAAATCTTTCCATCTGCACTCATAAATAAATCTGCACCTGAAGATGCCTGGTGTTGATCTGCTATTAGCATAAATCAGAGAACGTCTGATGATTTTAAAACTAGCAACAGAGCTTTTCATTGGCATAAGTAGAGTTAAGTTCTTGTACTTATATAGTTCAATGAGTAAGTCAGCTCAGTAGCAGTCAAAAACAAACAGGGTGTTAAAAATTGAGCAAGTAATGGAAAGCAAACATGCAACATTATGCCACTAAGTCCATATCAGAATTCTTGTCTGTTATGTGTAGTTTTGTTTTACAATCTCAGAAAAAAAAGTTAATATAGCTGGAAGAGATATGGAGATGGGTGGGATATGGCTGTGAGAGTGAGGGCAATAGAAATAGTTCTTTCAGATAGTAAGGGAGGGCTCCTCCTCTAGAAAAGAGGTGCCTGGGGGTGAAAGAGTCAGGGGGTGAAAGAGGCAGTGTTAGGAGGAGGCAAAAGGGTCAAAATACAAAATCTGAGAACAGCAATTTAGTAATTTACAATATCACTGTAGCACATTAAAATACAGTAAGGGAAAATTAAATATTTCTCAGGCTGCATAATGAAACTGTAGAAATCATTGTCAAAACTTTCCATGGAATATAATGGTCTAGACAGGTTGGAATTGTTAAAAGAAGACAATAATTACTCTCTTTTTGATCAGTCATTCTGATGACTAATATTTTGCAGAGCCCTTATGGAATAACTGTTACCTTACCTTCCTGTGTGCTTCCTTTCCAAAAGAGAGCAGTGAACTGTACAGATGTTTGCTCTCATTTAACAACACTTCTCAGATATTCTTACCTCACCTACTGAATTTCATTCGTCAAAACCCTTAGCCCTCTTTACTATTACTGTACTTGAGATAAACAAAATTTGAGTTTTATCTGAGTTATTTTATAGTGTTTTGTTGTAGTTTTTTTTTACATTTTCTTTCACCAGGTCTAATTCCTTTTAACCACAGTATTTTAAATAGAACTAAAATTACTGTGCCACAGCTTCACAGTCAAAAGCATTATTATATTTGAGCTATACAGGAAAGTCTGTGATTTTATTGCATTCTTTTTCTCATCAAGAATACAAATTGTTAATATGTACCAACACAAGATTGACAGTCAGACAATATATTAAATACTTGTGTTATTTTTATAGTTTGAAATGTGCAGAGCATTCTATAGACTAAACACTGACTTCCTTACATGGACCTAATAATAATAGGGGAAAAAAAAAAAAGAAAAGAAAAAAAGGTTAAAAATTCATACTGTAAAAAGCATTTCTGAAAACAAGATATGAATAAGTAGAATCTTTACAGTTAACAACTGAGACAGTGAAATAACAGCAACATAATAGAATAAGCAAGTAATTCACTTATATTTCTGACTTTGTGTTCTATTATACAATTTTCTAGAATTTTTCTCCACCTAAGTCTCAAAAGTAGACTAAACCAGAATAGAATAGAATAGAATAGAATAGAATAGAATAGAATAGTTCAGTCAGAAGGGGTCTACAATGATCATAGAATCATAGAATCCTTTAGGTTGGAAGGGACCTTTAAGATCATCAAGTCCAACCATTGAGCCATTAGGGCTCTAAAGTCCTCATCATCTAGCAGCCTGACCACTTTGGGACTGGCCAATAGTTAAAGCATGGTATTAAGGGCATTGACCAAATGTCTCTTAACCATTGGTGGGCTTGGGGCATTGACCACCTCTACAAGAAAAGTCTTTTCCAGGGTTTGACCACCCTTTTAGTAAAGAAATATTTCCTAATATCAACTCTGAAGCTCCCCTGGCACAGCTTTGAATGATTCTGACATGTTCTCACAAATCACCAATGACATCACACGTCTGGGAATGGACCAGTGCTCCAAGTTCATCCTAGTCCACTGTTGTATAATCATTTCAGATGTGATCCTAAGCCTTTATTGCTCTTTGGAGTAACTTGTTTCCATCAGCGTTGCCATCCTCAGGCAATGCCATGCCAACTTGTTACTTACCTTCAGCTCTCCAAATGGTGGACCCTTCTTTTAACAATTCTAGTTTAAAGCCCTCTCAATCACTCCTGCCATCTTATGAGCAAAGAAGAGTTTCCCCTGTTGGGACAGGTGGATCCTGCCAGTCCCCAGCATACCCTGTGTCTCAGGGACTCTTCCCTGGTTAAAACCCCACAAAGTTCTGGTGGAGGCCCCTGTCTTGAAGCCAGGCACTCATGTCTTGGGAACATCTGTTTCTTCCAACGTCTCTCCCCATTGCTAGGAGCACTGATGAGAACACTGTCTGTGCTTCTGATTCCTTTAACATTGGTCCCAGGGCCCTGAAGTCTCTCTTAATTTGGCTTGGGTTTCTTCTTGCAACATCATTAATGCCCATGTGAAAGAGCAGAAGTGAACAATAATCTGTAGGCTCTAAAATCAATAATCTAAAATGGTTAGTTTTCTGGTGACATCACTAATACAAGTCCCAGGGAGACAATAAACTTATCTAAAAAGAGAGTCTGATCTGCACATGGGTGCCTCCTTTCCCCCAAGAAGGGAATCACCTATGACCATAATTCACCATTGTTTCTTTTCAGTGATGGTCCTAATGCAGCTCTTGGTGTAAGGGGTTGGTTAATCTGACTGGTAAAGAGAATTTACACACATTCTTCTTCTTCCATCTCATCATGCCCTTTGTCTACCATACCCAGGGCTCTATACCTATTCTGTAAAGGTAGCTGAGGGGGCAGTGAGGGGTTCCTCTTATAGCTGCATGTGGTAATTTGCTTCCACTCCTCCCTATCCCTCTCACATCAGTGCCTTCATTCTGGCACAAAAGAGATGCTGGACCAACCTCAGCAATAAGTATTAGCATCCTTGAAGCTCTGTTTGCCCAGCTCAGATTACTCTCCTGTGAAATTAAAAAAAGCATTTTATCACCTTGTGAAAAAACTTAATATCAGTATTTGAAAGACACATCTTCATCTCCCTTTAAAAAGTGTCCCCTTGTATCAGTCAGAAATGTTCACTTTACCTTGTGTCACTGGAAAAAACATGCATTTTCAGAAGACAAAAAAGGAACACACCAACTTCCTCACGTTTAGCCAAAACAAAGTAATATATTCACTATTTATTATTTGTTGACCTTCCATTTCAACATTTTGTTTCTTTCTCTTTCTTTTCTTTATTATATCTATGTATCACAGAGACAATCTTTACTGTCTTCTTTCACTGCATTTATGTATTTTTTCCCAGGTATTACTACTTGTTTTTACATCTCCAGTTTATGTCATGTAACTTTTTTTACTAACCTAGGCTCCAGTTTTCAAAGGGATCTTTAGCAGTCAGATTCCCAGTTTCTACTGGCACTTGGGGATTTCTGTACATGACATGTTAGTTTTGACTTTTTTTTTTATTTTTTGTCATTCTTAAATACTAACTCTCTTACAAAACAGTTAATAGCTGTTTTTTACTGCTTGCTTTCTTATCTTCCAATCAAAAAGATATTATTTTTTATTAGAAGTATTCTGCTTATGTCCAAATGAATGGTTTCAAATTATAGGCTTTCAAAAAACTCTGCATTATTCAAGAGAATCCATCCCTTTGATATTTGTACTTGGTCGATTGATACTACTATTTTCTGTGATATATCAAGTGTTCTTTCTCTTTGTGTTAATTCTCTGCATTGATTCATATATTATTAAATCCATACAATAACACAAAACTTTATTTGCATGTTATAGCTACTATTTTTTTCTGAAGGAAAAATTCAAAGTTCAAAATGTGCAACAGTAGTAGAGCATCTGAAAGAAAAAGCAACTAATAGTTTAAATTTAAAAAAACATCAAAATACTATCTGAAGTTGTTAAGAAGAACTCTTTGATAACACACATAGAAATTGTGCCTCAGTTTTAGCTTGTAAATACTCTTCTACTGTTTAATTTTTTTCCTGGCTGCAACAGTAACTCTGTTAAGAAGGCTGCAATCAGTATAATAAAGAAAAAAACAAAAATAATTAGCTTCTCCTTTAAATTTATAAATAATTCAAATATTCTCTAAAGCATAAACTTAAGCAAATTTTTGAAATGGTGGCTAAAGAAGGTTCTGATGCTAGCTGACTTTTAGATTTGCCAGTCCTTTTGTGGTGGTCAGAGGACAACCTGATCAGGAAGGTGGTTCTCACAGCACGAGTTGCAAGTCAGCAGTAGCCTTTTCAGTTTTCTTTACTCTTAAATTCAGCTTCTGCCAGAAGTTTGTACCTGAGGAACAAAATAGGAAATTGGATCATCATGGGATTTGCAGACAAGGCAAACTCCTTATAGGATGTTATAAGGGAGCTTGTGGGATTGAGAGAAACATATGAGAGGAAGGGCAGAGTTGGGAAAAGGAGAGCTCAGGATGGCCCAAGCTGGACCAAGCATGGCAGAAAGAGACATTTCAGAAAGCAGAAATCTAAGCAATTTCTTATGGAAAACAGAAGGATGACTCCCAGTGGACACCAGGGCAGTACAAGAAGCACCAGCAGTCTTGGAGGCTATATGAGGGGTAGATATGGACAGGGAGAGGCTGGAGTGAACAGGAGGTATTCCCAGAGCAATGGAGCCCATACCACTGATATACTAAGAGGAGCAGCCTGCAGCTAGCAGCTGGGCAGGTTTAAACAAGCTAAAACAGTCAGCCCAGCTGATTGCAATAGAAGAGCATATATATTTCATCCCAGAGCTGTTACGGGTTGATAAAAAATGATGATTTTTGCAAAACAACCCAAAACAAAGCGCTGGGGTTTAACTGACTGTAAAATGCCACCACTGACTACTCCTTTAACAGTATTGAATGGAATTTAAAATCAAGATAAATGCAATGAAAGATTTTTTGTGGTGGAAAGGAGTTTCACTGTCAACAAGAGTACAGCATTTAAATATTGTTTTCAAACTATTTTCAACTATTCAACTATCGTTTTCAACTATTCATAGAAAAATATGTTCTCGGATGTGAGATTATTTGGATTTATCTCTTCTGAGATTCTCTAGAGCACTGAAGTTTGTTACTGACTCTTAAACTCCTGAAAGTAATAAAATGTATGGTACATGAAAAAACACAGCTATTGAAAGAAACCAATGAGTAAAATTATGTCTCAGGGAGCGTGGTCTGAATTAGCATCACTCTACTTCTTAAGGCAATCTTTACTTACAAAGTCATGTGAGTATTCAGGGTACTTAGAAGACTGTCTTTAAACAGAAAGCATCTGGAATTCTATAACTGATTAAATAATTAACATTTTCCTAATACACAGAACCAAGGATGGTATCCTGTAGTATCATATAGCATTCTTTATTAAAAATACCAGCAGTTTCTGGTATGGCTTTTAACCTCAGTTTCATATTTCATACCCCTTTGAGATGGGAAATGGAAGTTTTACATCCTCAACTGAAAAGAATCAGGGCATGAGCTACTCAGATATTTTATTTTAAAAAAAAAGGAAAAGAAAAAAGGAGTATGTAGAAATTCCAAATGTGTACACAATGTAAACAAGGCACTTTCATGTTCACACAGACAGGGGAAAAAAAAAAGAATCCCTGTATCAACAGATTCTCTGTCCTTTCATGTTAAAACTTAAAAAAGAAGAAGAGCCAATCTTAGAGAAACAAATTTACAAAAAAAATCTCTACCTATCCAACTGTGTCCTTTTTTCATAGAGCTCATCAAAATCTTCAGGTAGAATAGAAAGCAGTAGTTCTCAGAACACAAGGCCATGTTTCTCTGATTTAATTGCAAAAACAATGAGTATATTCCACCTGCTTTCTGTTCAACATCTATCCAAGTCTCCTCATGTCACCCAGCGGGGCCTCTAAAAATTCAGCATTGGCAATTTTTACATACTGATTCAATTTAGCTGTGGTCTTGTTTTGTTTAAATCACCTGGAGTTTTAGTAGTCAATGCAAAATGAGCAAGTCCTTGCTCCTTTGATGGACTGTGTTTCAATGTGAAGAAGACATGTACATATCCAAAGCTTACCAGGCTTTGAGGAGCCTTCATATAAAAAGTTTTCCTGTAAATGAAATTCATGCATTGTGGGAGACTGCTCCTCCATTACAGACTGGCTTGAGGAGTATGATACTCCTACATATGTTCCATGGGGTTTAAATTTTGCATTTTTCCTTGTACAATTTTTGCTCCAGTCACATGGGATACACATTTTTTTCCCTTCCCAAATAAGATTAACAAGTCTTCCTTTAGCAGCTAAAATTAATACCAAACCACATGTAAAATATATAGTATATATCTTAAGTTTTCTGCATAATACTTTATTGATAAATATTGTCTTCTTATAAGGGGGGAAAAAAAAAGGTAAATATAAGAATATCCTGGAATTATTCTAACAGGTAAAATGACCTCAGAAGTACTCACATCTACCATAGAAACTATAAAAGATGATGCAACAGCTCTGTTCCTCAGGTTCTTATTAATTCCTCTATGAATTTTAGAAAACAAGCATAAATTAAAAAATAATAATCCAATAAGACAGCATTGTTCATGAAGGCAGTGCTAAAAATATAACCACAACAATATTTACACTAAGCTAAGTTAAATAACAGAATGGTGGAGTTTGGAAGGGACTTCTGGAGGTCATCCGGTCCAACCCTGCTGCTAAAGAAGGACCACCCAGAGCAGGTTGCCCAGGATCAAATCCAGACAGGTTTGGAACCTCTCCAGTGAAGCAGACTCCACAAACTCTCTGGACAGCCTATTCCAGGGCTCCATCACCCTCATAGAAAGTTTTCCAGATCACTGGGCATCAATGAGAAGAGTCTGGCCCCATCCTCCTGACCCCTGCCCTTTAGGTATTGATCAGCACTCAGAAGATCCCCTCTCAGTCTTCTCCAGGCTAAACAGCCCCAGGGCTCTCAGCCTTTCCTCATGACAGAGATGCTCCAGTTCCCTCATCATCTTTGTAACCTTCACTTGACTCTTTCCTGTGGTTCATTGTGTCTCTTGAACTGGGGAGCTCAGAACTGGGCCCAGTGCTCTAGATTTAGCCTCACTAAGGCAGAGCAGGGGGGGAGGAGAACCTCCCTCAACCTACCATCCATACTCCTCTTAGATAAGGTTAAGTGTAGAGTTAGTCAGATTTAATTCTAGAATAGGTTCATAATTTTTTTTCTGCATTGTTTCAGGGCTACAGAATGAAACTTTTAAACAAGGGTTGACATTAATGGATGACAGAGCCCTGGTGAAATGTCAGGTATAGTCTTTGAGGTATGCTGCTTGATACAGGTTACCTGCCCCACTAAAAGAGAAAGCTGGAACAAAATCCCAACTTCAGAGGAACATACGCATGGAACAATAACAAAAAGCCCCAAAGTGCTTCCTAATAAGATAATGCCTTAAAAAAAAAAAAAAAATATATATATATATATACACACACATATATATTCTGATCCTTTTCATCAATTATTGCTTAATGTGTTTATATTCCAGCGTAAGCTGTAAATACACAGATTGATGAAAAATGTTTGTACAATCTCCTTGACTTTTCACTCAAAGATGGAGATCTGAGCATGTGATTTAAGTGTGTGCATGAACTAGATACACAAAAGAAGAACTTTGTGGTTTGAGGGCGTGGTTTGTACTATAACATGTCTATTTTAATACCTGAAACACTTTCATAAACATCTGCCTAATGTACATGAAATGTACTTATATGGACCAGCTGAGTACTTTTCAATAAAGAAACTGGAACTATTAAAATCTGCCTTTATGTGCTGAAGATGCCAGACAGTTCCCTGTTCTTTTGCTCTTACTTCTAAATTGGGAGAGAGGGAGTGTCTCTCTTTTTTTATAACTTGCTGCTGCCAACAGAATGTTTACAACTTATTCTTAATTAACAACAAAATTATTCTGTAATCAGTGGCAAAGTTCAGAACTGTAGTAGCCTTTTTTGAGCACGTTTTAAAATTAATTCATCGTGATTTGTTCTTGAGTTATCTATGCTTTGCAAAAGCATAGAAAGCTGAGGATTTTTTCCATAGTCTTGAAGATATGATGCATCAAATCAATGCAAGCAAATAATTACAAGGAAGAAATAGCAAGGTTTCCATGCATTTTTTTTAGTTTTGAAAACATTTGTCTGTAACAATCAAAATAATGGTATGCATGCCTTTAAAAATATGGATGGCTTCTAAAAATTAAGCCTAGTGACACAGGCTACAGTAACCTACTTACATGAAATATCCTATGACACCAGGGACAGTCTGTCACAGGGCTTCTTTGTGTTTTCCGTGTTTCTGTGTAGGAGAAGTTCTCATCTGGACTGAAGAAAGGCTTTAATGTCATTCCTCAGTTGCTTCAATAGGTGGGCCTATAATTAAGAACCAGGATATCTATCAATAGACACAGATGTGACACTAGAGCCATGAATAACCTTATACAACCTTGGAAAAAGGTGTAAAAATTAGAATTAGATAAAAAGAAGCATTCTCCAAAGTACAAAGGATATGTTCCTAAACCACTTTAAAATACCCCCCAAAAAATATGAGTATTAATGGTCATTGTTGGCAGCTCTGACTAATGTATATCTGAGAACTGGAAAACACTAAGAAAAAATACACTATTGCAGAGAGAGGACTGTTTGTTTGTTATATACAGAGAGCTTAAAAAAAAAAGAGCAGGCTTTTTGTTCTCTCAGTCTCTGAATTTCTGTGTGCAGCTGACTGCCCAGGCTAGGATGCATCACCTGGAACTGCCTGAAAATAATCCAGACTGCATTAAAAATGAAGTAGTCAATTATCAGGTGAATGTATTTGGGTAAATTTATATGAAAATAGTCAATATTTGCTCCATCAGATAAATGAATAAATAAATAATAGCTAAAAAAATCAGTAAATTTTTGTTGTTAATAAATTTTGGCTAAATTAAGCCATTATTAGTGTGTTTTTTTTTTTTTTCCCCCTTGTATTCTGTGCTTTCAGAATGCTGCAAAATGATGATAATTTGTAACAAACTGAAGAAACCCAGAGCAAAATGCAGATGACACCAACCTGAGTGGTGGCTGATACACTAGAGGGATAGGATAAGACCCAGAGGGACCCTGAGAGCACCCTGAGGAGCCAGCCCATGCAAACCTCACGAAGTTCAATAGACCATGTGCAAGGTCCTGCATCTGAACAGGAGCAATCCTCAATGTCAGTAGAGACTAGGCTAAGAATAAGTTGAGATGAGCTCGTTGGAGAAGCACTTGGGGGTACTTGTAGATGAAAAGATGGACATAAGCTGGTAGGGTACTTGCAGCCCAGAAAGCATATCACATCCAAAGCAGTGTGCCCAGCAGGCAGAGAGAGAGGATTCTATCCCTATGCTCCACTCTCACGAGACCCCACCTGGAGTACTCTTTCCAGTTCTGGGGTCCTCAGTAAAAGAAAGTCATGGACCTGTTGGAGTGGGTCCAGAGGGGGCCCACAAAACTGGTCAGAGGTCTGGAACACTTCTCCACTGGCTTTGAGCAACTTGATCTAGTGATGGAAGTCTCTGCCCATGACAGGAGGGTTGCACTAGATGAACTTTGAAGGTCCTTTCCAACCCATTACCAAAATGGTTCTAAAATCGTCCATTGTTCATGGAAGATTCATTGTACATTTGTGCCATCACTCCTCTATTGAACACCTACTTTATGCAATAGTTGTGTAATGGAGCTCTTACAGTGCACTGTTGTTTCTCCAGAGCCCCAAAGTTACTTTCTGCCTTCACTAGAAATCATGCACTTCATTTCATATACCACCACAAGCACCAGAAATGAATGGGCAACCAGATGCAAGAAATTTCATCTCTAAGCATCTTTTTTTTTATATATATTTTTAAAATAATTCCACTTAGAAGGTTCTTCACTGCAACCAGCTGGTATTACCAATGGTTTAGAAAACTGTATATGTGTTCAAATAAGAATCAACAGGGGTAAATATTGAAGAAGGCTAAAAGCATTCTTGAGACAGACACTATTATAAACAAGCTTAATAAAAATACAAACATATTTTGAAAAATAAAAATACTAGCACATTAATAAAAAGAATAGCCTTTGGCAAAGGCAAGGTATCTGAAACAACTCAGTAACAAAATTCATGGGGTGTTTAATGGATTTTATATTATTGTGATATAAGGAAAAAAGAACAGAAGTGCTAAATGGAGCTTGCAGCTGTTATGTGGATTTCTCCAAGCTTCATCTATCAAGAATCTGGAAGGCTGACGGGAGGGACAGCTAAAGAAAACAAGTTTAAACATTAAATGGAACATTTATAAAAAAGTCAGGTGCAAATTACTTCTCATCCTGCACAGCAAAGATTGGTCACTGAATGGCTTGTTCTCTGTGATTACATCGTGGAGAACTATTATGAACTGAAAGGAATGCCACCCTTGGAAAAAAGGACACTCTAGATTACACTTCATGCATCACTTGTCACCAGGACTCACAGTCACCACTATGCTCCCACACCCTGGGTGTGGGGAGTGTCACCACTGAGCAATGCTGTGCCCAGAGGACTGTTTTCAGAGAGGGGCTACACCCTCTCTGACTTAATTCAAGTCCATGCTCACATCCACAGGTTGCTCAGGTCCTAGAGTTGACCTTAACCCTGTTCAGCACCTGTGGTCATATTAAATACCCATAACTCGGGCTTATTCCATCCAGTCTCCAGCTCCACATTTGAGTATTTCCAGATTCCGGTTTCCTCCTCCACACTAGCTATTCCAGATGGAAGTTAGCTAGTGAATCACACACACACAGATGAACAAGGAGGTCAATGGCATCTTTGGGTGTATCCAACAAGGCAAGGGAGGTTCTTCTCCCTCTCTGCTGTGCCCTAGTGAGGCTAAATCTGGAGCAATGGGCCCAGTTCAAGAGAGACAAGGAGCCATTGGAAAGAGTCCAGTGGAGGCTACAAAGATGCCGAGAGGACAGGAGCATCTCAGTGACAAGGAAAAGCTGAGAGCCCTGGGGCTGTTTAGCCTGCAGAAGAGAAGACTGAGGGGATCTTCTGAGTGCTGATCAATACCTAAAGGGCAGGGGTCAGGAGGATGCGGCCAAATTCTTCTCAGTGATGCCCAGTGACAAGACAAGGGGCAACAGACACTAATTGGAACAGAGGAAGTTCCACCTGAACATGAGGAAGAACTTCTTTCCTGTGAGTGTGATGGAGCAGTGGAACAGACTGCCCAGAGAGTTTGTGGGGTCTGCTTCCCTGGAGACTTTCAAAACCTGTCTGGACTTGATCCTGGGCAACCTGCTCTGGGTGGTCCTTCTTTAGCAGCAGGGTTGGACTGGATGATCTCCAGAAGTCTCTTCCAAACTCAACCCCTCTGTGATTCTGTGAACAGCATGTAAATTCTCAAGAGAAATCTGAAAATTAAAGTACTTTTTCATGTCATTAACCAGATATTCTCATGAACCAGATGTCCTTGCAATCCACATATTCCTCTCATTCCAGCCATCCTTAGACAGTGCACATCTCCGTGCTGACAACTTTCAATTACTTCAGCAGTATTATTCTTCCACTGCAGGCTCACGATGTTTAATGCATTACACCTGCTATTCATGAATATTTTACTGTCATTTTTATGAGTAGTAAACACTGTAGAAAAGAAAGCCCAAAGGAAACCTCTCACAACCTGCAGCTGCAAAACTGCAAGCTTCCCCTAACTGCTGTGCTTGATACTTATAACTCTACCATGGCAGCAATGTCTGGGTTGATATTTGCAGTTATTCCTGAACCTTTCTTCCCAGATTACCAGTTTATATACTATGGCTGCTTGAGGAGCTTTTCAGGGGAAAAAAAAAAAAAACAATAAACCTTTCATTCCTTAAATTCACTATGAGTTGTGTTCTATAAATAAAGATCCACATTGTTGGGTAATAAGAATGGATGCAGTGCTATTGAATGTAAGAGACACTGACTGAGAACATGAGATCTTTGCTGCAAGGTTTTCCACTTGTTAGACTGAAATCATGTTAAAATGCCAGTTGTAATACAATATTTTCATGGTATTCTTCTAAGCTACAGTTTGGGGTTAGCTAGCCAAATCTGCCTGTGTACTGTGTCTAATCTCCAGCCACCACATGCATTAATCCCTTTTATTTTTTTATATATTTTCCCATTAATCCCATAATTTTGCATAAAGCACATTTATCAGTTTATGTGTCCATATGGAATATAGGTTTCAGTATATACAGAGGCTTCATTTTGAGATTTTCACATTACTCAATTTAGCTTTAAAGTATTTTCTCCTACTAACAAATGTTAGAGTGGAAAGATACATTACATAAGAAAATCAAGGGAAAAATGCCAAATCTGCAGGAATTTTGAAACATGAACAGATTTAAATCCAACTAAAAAAATAACTGCAACATTTATACACTCAACTTGCAAGTATGGAAATAAACTTGAACATAGAAACAAACAGCTTCTGCCTTCAAGGAGTCTGACATTTGCATCCCCACTAGTCCCCAGATTTCTAACAGAAAATCAAAACATGCCTGTCTGTACACTGAAAAGTGAAGATATAAATATATATATATATGTGTGTTGATACAGGCATTACTTAGAAACATTTTTAACTACCTACAGCCTATGGCAAGACAGGATTTTTACATGGTTATTTAAGGAGAGCTGCAAAATACATCAGCACAGAATGTAATGATGATCGGCTTCATGCTTAATAAACATATTTAAATAACTGGACACTTCCTGAATAACATTTTCCTAAGAGCCTTTTATGTGCTGTAAAACGTCCAGCAGTGTTTGAAGTTATTACCCAGAAGAACTTGTGAAGTATATAAGACAAATAAAAAAATGAATATAACAATATAAAAAATATTATTAATGCAATAGCAACATGGCAGCAACATAATCTTCCAAGTGATTTCACTGAGTGTTGTTGAAAGTCTCTGTGCAAGGATTTTTTTCAAAGATTTTTCTCTTGGTATTTTACTATGGAAAGCCATTTATTTAAAAGAAGTAATGAAGCTCTATGTTTACTTCCAATAACTTTTTAGGTTAAATGACCCTAAGTAAATTAAAATTACTATTGATTTTGGGATTCACCCTTGATGCAGCCCCTAGATCAGGTGAGATCATCTAATGTACTATTCAGTGTACATGCACTTATTATAAAAAGCCCAAGGATCCTTCAGTGAAGGTTAATAATGACTTTGGAGAAAGTTGAGACTAATTTGTGCAGAATTAGCTCACCCTGTGTTGGAAGAACTGCCTTGTTAACAACCCCGTGTGAAACTCAGGGTGGTTGAAAGTTTTATATGTGTGCCTGAATATTGCCTGTAATACAGATAATTACATATAAATAATAATTTTAGTTCTGTCATGCTTCCATTGCCCTTGCCCTCCACTGTAAAAATGAATTAAAAGGTGTGCACCCTGAAATCCTAAAGAAATATCCTGAGTTTACACTCCTCACCCTGGCAGTTTTTTCTTCCAGAAGACCTACATACTTTTTTAAAGTAGAACAAGAACATTAAGATCAACATTGGATGACAAGGCAAAAATTAGTTTCTAAAGAATTCTAAACCAAGAGATGTTTGAACCAACTCAATTATTTTACATATAAATAATAATTTTAGTTCTGTCATGCTTCCATTGCCCTTGCCCTCCACTGTAAAAATGAATTAAAAGGTGTGCACTCTGAAATCCTAAAGAAATGTCCTGAGTTTACACTCCTCACCCTGGCAGTTTTTTCTTCCAGAAGACCTACATACTTTTTTAAAGTAGAACAAGAACATTAAGATCAACATTGGATGACAAGGCAAAAATTAGTTTCAGAAATTAGATTCTTCTAAGAATTCTAAACCAACAGATATTTGAACCAATTCAATTATTGTAATTAAATGTTACATTTAATTTTAGACCTAATTAACTTTTCTTCTTTGTTTTCTTTATTAATTAAAAAATAAAACCCACTACTTTAAAATGAAAGGGTATGTTTCCTTTAGAAAAAGCTGTAATGAAAGATTTGACAAAAAAGTATTTCACGTATGAAATTAACTACATTTTATCTATGTTTATGACTAGCTTTGTTCATGCAAAATATATTTTCCAATGAATTTAAGAAGCTTCCAAAAATTCTGCCCACCTCTATACAGTGTCATTCTACCTCTGCTCAAGAAAGTCGTATCGTCTCTGCCCAAATCGACTGAAGTTGTGCTACAGTTATCTGGGGCTACCTATGTGAAAAACGGTGCTTTGAAAATTGTTCATGTCTGAGATAGGTTAGGTTTATTTTCCAAACACTAATACAATCCAAAAGGGTTTCTTTTTTTCCATTTATATATTTCCTAGAGACAGTCTGATGCAAACATCAGATTCTGCAGGCAGGATGCAAGGACCTGTATTGCACAAACACATCAAGAGCTTATCAATGTAGTTTTCAGCAGACTGAAAGCTGATGGCCAAGTTCTCTCTAAACTTTGAAACTGCAGCATTAAAAACTAATTCAGATTTAGTCTATTTTGTCTAAATATTTATAGCACAGTGCTAGGACAAGACTCCTAGAAAAACTACATCAGCTTTAAAATGTTACTTACAAAAGTTGTAAACATAATTCAACCCCATTAAAGAGAAAAAAACAAAAAAAAAACAAAAAAAAAACAACCAACACAAACCCACAGAGTAGGTAGATCAAGTACTCAGTAATCAGTTCTCATTGTCAAAATCAATGGAGAAGAGATTATTTTTTCCAAGCTTTCCACAAAGATTATAGCAGCTCATACCACTCTAACGATGACATATTAAACTCTGGTTTGCACTAATATTTTACACTGTTCTAGGTTTCTTTCTTTTTTTTTTTTTTTTTTAAATTACATCATTATGTAAACTTACCTGGGTGCAAAAATCAGTTCTTAAATTCGGCTATTGTGCCAGCCCACACGCTCCAACGAGAAAACACCCCTGAACCTGAAAGAACTTAGATGTCATATACCAACCCATTTCTTGTTGAAAGGGAAATTGTAAAAAGAAAATTAAGGATAATGAACTTGTGTTTATATGGCACTGTAGGGAATCAGTCATTTAAACTACCAGACCCTCTGGCACAGAGTACAAGAGAGGCTGCTAATTAACAGGAGTTGGTTATTAATCACACTTCTCTCCTCTTCATTCCAAGTGCTCGCACTACGAGTGCTCTCCTTGGTTTGAGAAGAGCAGCTGTAGCTATTCCTCTATATTTGAATAGACACATGTTTAGAAGGACTGTAATTTTCAACCATTTGCTGGAAAAAAGGTCTTATTGTTTCAATTTCAGTCTTAAGACTAATGTTTCTTAAGGTGATATCTCTGTTGCAGCATTGAAAATAGAGCACTTGAGCATTCTCAAGTATAGCACTTCATAAATTCATTATAGGTAAGTGTAAAGTAATGTACATGGGAAGGCAAAAATAAAAGTATGCCTTGGTCTAAGCTGAACACTCAAGAGTATGATATTAGTGTTGTTATAGGCAGGCCCAAAAGGAAGTCATCTCAATAGTGTGAAAAGTCAGAAAAATATCAGAAAATATTAGTGGAGAATGAGCAAATTAACACATGGTATTGTGCCACTGTTTAACTCCAAGTATTATGAGCATCTATAACACAAAATCAGAGGATTGTTGGTTTTGGAAGGCACCTCTGGAACTCATCCAGTCTAAATGTGTGGTCAGGAAGAGCAGGTTTTCCCAGGGTGTTCAGTAGGGTTTTGAGTATCTCCAAGGATAGTGAATACACAGCCCCTCTGGGCAATCTGTGCCAGTGTTTGACACCTCTCACAATAATAAATAAATAAAATTTCTCATGTTAAATGGAATTTTCTGTATTTCAGTTTGGACCTACTGTGTAATGTCCCAACACTGGGCACCATTGAAATATACCTTCACACTGGATATTTATACACATAGATAAGATCCCCCTCAAGCTACCCCTTCTCCACGTGGAGACATCCCAGCTCTCTCAGCATCTCTTCAAGTCCAGCCCTTGACATCACACTCCAGATGTGGCCTCAAAAGTGTCAAGCAAGGATTGCCTCCTTGACCTTCTGGCAGTCCTCTGCTGATTGGAAACTGTTAAAGGTTGGCATAGTAATAGGAAGAAAAGTCAGATATGTTGGTGTTATCCTTCTCATGCATGAAGGATAACTTATCTCCCAGTTCCTGAACACTGTAGTAAAAGTGATAGGAGGTAGGCAGACTGCTGCTGTCACCTCGTAAGGCCATTTCCACATTCCGATGACTTCCAAAACATTTTACAGCATTAGAGAGTATAGTCGAGCTTAATTTTCACAGAATCACAGGATGTTAGGGGTTGGAAGGGACCTCCAGAGATCATCGAGTCCAACCCTCCTGCCAGAGCAGGACCATCTAGTCTAGGGCAGGTCACACAGGAACGCATCCAGACAAGTCTTAAAAGTCTCCAAGGTAGGAGACTCCACAACTTCCCTGAGGAGCCTGTCCCAGTGCTCTGGACCCCTGACAGGAAAGAAGTTCTTCCTCGTGTTGAGGTGGAACGTCCTGTGCTACACCTTGTGACCATTGTCCCTCGTCCTATCACATTGACGAAAAACAGTTTGCCCCTTTCTTCTTGACACCCAGCCTTCATATATTTATACAAATTAATTGGATCCCCCATTAGTTGTCTCTGCTGCAGCCTAAAAAGCCCCAGGTCTCTCAGCCTCTCCTCATAAGGCTGGTGTTCCTGTCCCCCAGTTGTCCTTGTAGCCCTTTGCTGGACTCTCTCAAGTAGATCTCTGTCCCTCTCGAACTGGACACAACAGTTTATCCATTGCTGAAATGCAGCAAATGGTTGTTAGTCCATAGGCACACAGCTCAACAGGTTAGAACAAGAAATGAACAACAGCTAATTCTTACACTGCTAACGAGCAGGAAAAAAAGCACCTCCAAAACTGTGAAGTTATTACATTTTTTATGGTATGTTATTGACCTCATTAAACTCAAAGACAGAAAATTATAACTGTCCATGAAAACTGTAATTTTAAAATGTGTTATCTCCTTTCTTCTTCAGATTAAGTATTGTCTTATTTAATATAATATAATTGTATGAAACAATTTATTTCAGCTTTCGTTTGATAGACACGTTACTACTGTGTGCCAATATAACTCTTAATTTTAGAACTGAGCATTAGATCAGCTATTAAAACTGATAGCAGACGTGAGCTAACTTCATATAAGAAAAAAACACAGCTGGAAGTTTTGGGGAACGTGGTACACATATCCACATTAACTCTCCATGTATATTGCCATGATATTACTATGCTGAACCTGAGCAAAAAAAGCTTTCCTTAAAAGATTAAAAAAAAGATAAAAGCTATATTGCTTGAAATTTATAATGTTCCATTTTACCTTTCTTTGGTTCATTCTGTATCTTCTTTTTTTTTTTTTTTTCTGAAGGAACACATACCCATAACTATTCCCCCGTTGTTTTTAAAATAAATTTGTAGTCACTTTGTTTGTCAAAGTCTTTCCAATAAAGTTTGTTAATACAGCCCTGACATTCCTTAAGAAGGAAATCTAATTAATCTTTCAGCACATTTTTTTTTTCCTGACTCAGATCCTTCTGTTCATCCAGATAAATACAAAAGGATTTCTTAGTTAGAAGTTTAGTACTTTCAAGATTTTCACTGGCACGTAAAACTGTCCCTCAGCTGGTTGATGCCAGTTAAACCATGCATTGCAGAATTCTTTGACCTTTTACAGAATGAAACTTCAAAACCATCACCATCTGCCACAGGAAAGGCTAAATCACACTGTACTTGGGGAGAAAAAGAAGAAAAAAAAAGAAGTGGGTAATGAGGCCTCAAAAATGGTAAGGTTTTATTTTCAGCTGAAGAAACTTTGTTTCTTGATTTAAATATGAGATCTAGAATCCATGAGAGCTAAGATCATTGGGAGTTACTCAGATGAGTAAAAAATAAAAAACCTGGAATGTGGAAAATTTTGATCAGCAAGCATTTTCCTATAAAGAGCTACAAAATGCCTGATAAACCCTTGCATGCTAAAAGCATTTTGACGAAAACATCTGTGAGTGTCCAATGCTTCTGTTAACATCCATTATTTCAAACCTAATAAGTGGAATGGATTACAATGAAATAAACATCAAAGTGAATTTAAAAATATAGGCACATTGACAACAGATGTTCTTTCAAAGGTGATAGCTCCTGGTCCATAAACCATTAAATCAATGTAAGTTTTCAGTGAAATTTAAGAATGACATCAGTTAAGTAGCACCTACACCTGCAAAACATACTTTGCATTCCTCTCAGTAATTACAAAACATCCATCACTTCTGAATCTTCTTGCCAACAAATTGCATGAAGTTCACCAGATTCTCCAACCTGCATCACTGTACTTGTATCTAATTTCTCTTTTATATAATTTCTGCTGCTTATCTTAAGGATATGCTGCCAAGCCATTATTCACACATTTTGCTACTATACAAACAACAACTCGCAGACAAGTCTCACACTTCTTTCTGAAGGCAATGAGACTAGGGCATCATCTGAATTTATGGTGGTAAGAAATTTATATTCTCGTGCCAAATACTTTGAAACTCTTGCACTTGGTTAGCTCTGGAGCTCTTAGCAATTTCATTTGTTATAGTGTTTTTTTTTTTTTTTTTTTTTAAAAAACAAAAGCATTTAATCGTCACACATTAATATGGGTACTGAATGTCTGGTCCAAGAATATAAGGAACCAATGTAGAGCATTAATCTATGAAGATGAGCAGTAAAGTCCTCTCCTCCAAAGGTTACAATACCAATAAAAACCCTGAAAGTCACAAATATTTAAATATTCATGAAAACATCTGCTTCCAATATGGGATTAATTTTTATTTACAATTATATTAAAATTCTCCAGGTTATTTTAACACTACCCTTTTCCAGCTGCATCTCTCTTACAAAGGAGAGAGATTATTTACCTGAAATAAGCAAACAAAGGTGGATGAAATAATTGAACTGCACTTACTCTTCTATAGAGATTATAGAAACCAGAATATTGCATTCATTGTACACACATTCCTAAGTATTATTGCAAACTGTGTTCACTAGTGAGAATCAGTTGTAGACTCAGATTCAAAATATCTAAAACTATTTCTTGTGGATTTTTGTTTAGAATTCTGTGACCTCCACACTCAGAATTAGTCCTACCTTGAATACAGAAGCTTCTCATCATCTATATCTGAAAGCAAAAAGTCCACAGGTCATTGCTGCATCACTCTGAAAGCCTATTTCTTAGTTTTCCTACTGGTTTTGACCTCCCAGAGAAATTTGGGGTGACAGGAAGAAAGGATGACGAATTCAGCAAGGACAGTACCCGTACTCCATTCTTTCTGCATTTAATGAGGTCAAGCAAACATTCTTTAAATAATCTAATTAATACCAATGTCCCCTTAGATAAATAAATAATTCTACTGAAATATTTTATATCCTACTGAAATAAACTGGAGTTCTTCCATTTACATCAGCTGTGTTAAATTTGGCCTTTATTTCCTTTCCCCCTCCACCTACATGCTGTAGTTCACCAACAGGATTTCTTGGTGGAGTTAGTGCAGGACTGATGCATGTTCTACCTGGTGGAGAAAGGCTATATTAAATTGCCAAAAAATAGCTTTGGGCACAGAGAGAAGTTCTCAGGTGATCTTACAGGGTAGAAAAAAAAAAAAAAAAGTAAAAGGTCTGGCTCGTATCAGAAAATCAAGCATGTTTTTTTTTGAATAATGAAGCTAAGGGGTAATTAGATTTGGAGAGGTTCATATAAATAATGTTTAAATAATATTTGAAAACTTTGCAAACATATATATGAGAAATATTTATTTCTCTACTTGCTTTTTAAGTCAGTAGAGTTAAAAGTGTTGAGTAAAGCAAAAGAAACAGTGAGTTTATGAAATTGCCTACAGCCTAAACCTATCACAAAAAGTACATAACCTAGTCACGGCTGCAAAGTACTACCAGTGGAAGCAATACAAATTAGTTCCTAATCACTATAAACTTTTCAGGAATAATAAAGGACTGTCAAAGAAGCTGCAGTTATTTACAAATCCAAAGGTCTTTCTGCTTCCAGTAATAAAATTGATGTAACAACTTTCTGTGCTATTTCACTTCGAATGCCTTCACCACTTCTACTTTTTATCCTCAAATAAAATGTTCATAAGTTAAGCAAATAAATTAAAATATGAAAATGATGCAATGTCAAGAAAAGGTCTTTTGCACATATTTCATACTCTCTATTTTTAAACAACAAACCAGCAACAATATTTAATATCAGCCTTTCGAATATTGATTTTTGCTTTGCAGTACATATGGTGGTGGGTTGACCTTGGCTGGTTCTCAGATGCTATACCAGCCACTCTTTCACTCTCCTCAGCAGGACTGGGGAGAAAATAAAACAAAAAAGCTTGTAGGTTGAGATAGACAGAGAAACTGTTTACCAGTTACCTCCATGAGCAACACAGATTTTACCTGGGGAAAAGTCTTTTAATTTATTGACAATTAAAATAGGTTTGGATAGTGAAAAACTCCCTCTTACATTCTATTCCTCATTCTGCTGTGCTCTGTCTTTTCTTAAATACGTTTTCCTGAGGTGCCACCAGTGTGGCCAACCGGCTGAGCTGCAGCAGCGGCGGGGCCATTGTGGACCTGTCCGGAGTGGCTGGAACCAGCTGAGACTGGCTGTGATGGGCTGTGTCCAGCTCCAGGCAGCCCCCACTCTGCTCTAGCACAGGCCACCACTGACACCTTGGCACATAAACCCCGTGCACAACCACAGAAATATTTACAGAGAATTTTTGTGCATTTCATAGATCTAGATGGTTTAGGTAACCATTAGGTTTTGCCTGCAAGACAAATTAAATTATGGTTTATGTTTGCTTGCCATTTATCGCACAGACATACACACAATCTCTCTGTAAAAAGATATTAAGACATGAAGGAAAACAGAAGTTTTGGGGTTCAGGAAAACTTAAGATCAAACTATACTTTTTATTATTTTATTGCTAGCTATAAAGATAATACATCCCCAAAGTATTATCAAAAGACTTAAAAAAACCTCCTGTTATGGAAAATATGTCCATGTCCACTGGCTTAACCTTTTCCTCTCTACTGAAATGGGTACATTTTCTATTTCATTTGTACTAGCAATAAACTCCCTGCTAAAATCTAGGTTAAGCAAAAAAAAAAAAAAAAAAAAAAAATTAAAATCTATGTTTTGGTATATTAAAATAGGTTTTAACATTGTTTAAGATAGGTCAGATCAGCACAGTTTTAACTGCCTGAGTTGCAAAATTAATAGTTTTTACCAGCTTTGTAAAGAGCATTCTGCACAACATAGACAAATACTTATTTTTTTAGATCAAAGAAAATAATAAAAGTTATTTGGATAAAATTTAATTAAAATGCATTTGTATTTCTAATCCAAAGCCAATTCTATTGAGTGTTGCTTAACGTTCTTATTGTTCTCATTCAGGGAGTATATCAATCCTATAAGATCCTGAAAACCTTTAAAAAACCCCCTTTAACTTATTTTTAATAAATCATACCACAGGAAACCATGACAAATTGAAGACCTTATGGCTTGAATATATATGAATACTGAATATATATATTTTATTTTTTTATTGAATATATATTGGCTTATATTGATTTTTTTGAACCAGTATTATTATAGAATTAATTATTTCATTCTAGTTCAGAGTTAGTACAAGAACTTGAGGCTTCTCAGCCAGATATGAAAAGAAAGTTGCTGTTTACAGCAAATAGTCTGTGTAAAGGGGAAATTCAGACAGGATATTGGAGTGGAGTTGTCATCAGGCAGGCTGGTGAATCACATTTTGGCTCCCTCCTATCTCCTGGAGTCCTTCTGCCCGTTAATTTCCCTCCACTGGGATCCAGAGATTCACCCTCTTACCATCAATGCAATCCTATGCCTACCCAGCATTCAAAAAGGCATAATCTGATTTTTCTTCCTTTTTCAAGAGCTTGTATGCACTTCCTTATAAGAAATAGGCAGGGGCAGAAGGTGAATCACATTTTGGCTCCCTCCTATCTCCTGGAGTCCTTCTGCCCGTTAATTTCCCTCCACTGGGATCCAGAGATTCACCCTCTTACCATCAATGCAATCCTATGCCTACCCAGCATTCAAAAAGGCATAATCTGATTTTTCTTCCTTTTTCAAGAGCTTGTATGCACTTCCTTATAAGAAATAGGCAGGGGCAGAAGCTGGATCTCTGGCTGTCCCTGTGAGGGAAGGAAAACAGAAGACATTTTGAAGAAAATATCACAGAAGAGAAGACGTTCTTCTGCCACTGCCACTAAAGGTGGATGGAGGTGGTTTCTGTGACCAAGAGCTGACCTCTAAGTATTGACTACCTGATATTCATCAGGAGAACAAACTGGACTCTGACAGACCAGTTCAGCCTCCTCGGCTGCTGGCAGATGTGCTCTGCCACCCACTGTTACCTGCCATTCCAGACAGATGCTTGTTTAACCTACGAGTTGAATCAGCAGTAAAAGAGACAGTTTAAGTATAAAAAGTGCCTCTCCATACTTTTTCACCTTGTATGTGCTACTACTTATAGGAATAAATAAAAGTAATAAGAGACATGGATATATTATGTTCTAGAATGTATTTCTATGCAAGATAGTTAAACTCCTGATTCCAGCAAGGAAAATACAACAATGGAAGCTACACAATATTTCCCTTGAACTGAAATTGGTACTGTGAAAAAAAACATTAGTTTCCCTGTATCTGTGATTGTTCAATGGTTCAAGCTTTGCTCAGTTGAATCACAGGGACTAGTGTTTTATTTAGGGTCAAATTTAATTTCCATAGGAACGCTACATCTTTCACTGTGATCTTGTAGTTGATGGAGTAACTTAAGGAAAAAAATGTTACTTGATATGAAGAAGGCTTCAGGAATCAACTTCTGATTACAGTGATTCATGACAAACATTTCCTTGATGAAATAAGGTACAGAAATGTTTTGGATAATAAAAAAAAAAAAAGAAAATGTGGAAAATTATTCTATACAAATAACAAAGTGTTATTATAAACTCTACCCCCTTTTTTTTTTAGTGTGTTGGGCTTTTTACACTATGGGATACAGAATGTTTGAGGAATTACTGTGTGTTTATAACAAAGGGTACCCATCCATTACATCTATGTGTATAATATTAATGCATCTTCAAGGAAAAGAGGCCCTGAAAGAATGTGGCTGTGTGAGTATACAAGGTAATTCAAGAAAAGATAAGCCAACAAAGGAAAAAAACAACAAAATGAACAAAAACTTGTAAGCTGTTTAATGTACTACAAGCAGGAATTGTCCCTTCAACCTTTCCTATTTTCAGTACTTGTGCACAACTTAGTTCAGACATTTTTTTCTTTCACTTGTTTAGGTTTTAATTCAAGTGTGAAACTAATGGATGAACTAGAAAGTCTCTGTTATGTAAAGAGAAATAGCTGTAACACCTTTCCATTTACCAAGAACAGCCAGCTTGTTATTGAGGAGTGAATTGACTATTATGCTATTCTGGCAAACATAAAGAGACATTTAAAAGGTATAATACCACCTGCCCACAGAAATTCAACATGATGCAGCATTTTTTCATCTGGTGTTGTACATCTGTTTTCAGTATCTCTTGCTGAAATAAAGACACAAAGAGACATAAATTGAGCATTAGTGGCAGGCAGAGTTCATCCTACTGCTTTTGGATAAGATATTGACAATGAACTGTAATAGACTGAACCATTTCAATCTCAGCTGAAAATATCATTAATGTAATCTGTTGCTAGACACTATGAGAAGTGAGGTTGCTGCATTAAACAAAATATCTACTCCATGCAGAGTAAAAGGCTGGTTTGTGGAAGGATCTTTTTGTGTTATTATTACTTTGTATTTAGTATCTGTTTTTAAGTAAAAATAACTTTATGAAGTAAAAATAAGCTACAGTCTGAACAAATCACCATCCTTTTCTAGTTCCTTTGTTAATTATGTACCAGTGAGGAAAGCATGATGATTAACAGAATAATTTATAAGGGGAAAGCACGCAAAGATCTTTCATGTTAAGACTACTGTAAGAAAGTTTCCCAAGAAGAGTCAGTGGAAAGTCTAAGTAAAATTAATATATAGCTGTTGAATGCTGTTGGAAAAATAGTGTAGATCATGACACATGACATTAGCTAATGATGCTGGACAGTAATGGCTTCTCCTTGTTCTGAAAAATAAGACCACTCAAAACAAATTAATCAATATTGGCAAAAGATAAACTCAATACAAGAATAGTACATGTGTCAGATAATTTTATTCTATAGTTTTAGTACACTGTAGTACTAAATTATTTGTCAAGCAACCCACAAGTTTGTTGATGCTCATTCCTGTAACATCCAGATCTCCTTAAAGGCTTCATTCTCAAGACCTTTTTTTCTAATTCAGGCCTATAAGAACTCCTTGAAAAGAGAAAAATACACGAGAAGAGGACAGATTTCTTGAGGAAAACAAAAAAAAACAAAGCATAAACCAACACATAAACACAGTAAACACCAAAGTGTTAGTTCATTTTCACTGCTATACTTGTGCCATCAAAGCAAAAACATCTAGGCAAAGATTTGATGGTAAGCAAGCATGATTTATTACAGCTTTTTAACAGGAATAACAGAGATACTTAAGTACATCATATGCCAGGCTAAAATGTATTTAATTTTTAATTATTTGAACAAAGGGTTTTTTTTTCAGTATAAATATCGTCTTACCATTGTGCATATATAATTTGGTCTGTCATGTTCTGCAAGAGCAGAAATACATATCAGCACTATATGACAAAGCAATGGTAAAAAAAAAAATATAATGGGAAAGAAAACATATCACCATTTTTCTGCAACTTTTGTCTGCTTTCTCAGTAGAAACCCTGAACAATTTTCATGGTGGGAACTTAAATCTACAGGATGCTTGAGCACTTTCTCCTTCAGAGCATCAATCAATGTATTTAAGTATTTTTCAAAGGAACGATGGATTAGAGCACAGATTAAATCAACTGCATTTGCAACACAATACAGGTGAGTGGTTACCTTACATGGGAGCAAGTATTTAATAGAATTTTAGCTCCTTTTCTGAGTGCAGTTTAAGCTATGTGACAGCAAGCACAGCTAGCCAGAACAGCTCTTTGGCTGTGCATCTTCTCTGCCAACCACTGACATAGCAAGCAAGGATAAGCTTTTTCAGTGTGTCTAAAAATACTGTTACCACAACATTTGAGCATTTCAGAATTATTGGCATAATATATTTCAGGAGCAACCTGCTCTCATTGAAGATGTCCCTGATCACTGCAGGGGCTTCACATTAGGTGACCTTTAAAGGGTTCCGACCCAAACTATGATTCTATGAATCAATATTGTTCCCTGTTTGAAGGTAGACTACGAAGAATCATTTTCCTAGGAAGGACAAGCCTAGAGAGAAACTTTATAAAGATAAAAATGTTATGACACTCATATTCAAAGGTGATACTAAGACTTTAACAAACTAAGCTCTAATGCTTAAATTTTGTAATCGTACATGACAATAGATTTTAGATGTCTGTGTTGTACAGGCGGCTGAAAGCTATAGGTTTCTTTATATTCTTGAGGATGTTCAGAGAAAGGGAGGTAGAAGAAGGAGCAGAATCACTGTTTACAAGCTTAGAGGATTTGTTAGTTCAGTAAAGCACAAATAATCTTGAAGCAAGCAATACGAGTTTTTGTTTTCAGATAAATATCCAACCTGTTTGTTTTGCTGACCAAATATGCCAATAGGAAGGATATCATTAACAGACAGCAGATGCCTCCCTCTGATTCAAAACCATACATAAGGGATCTGAGCTGGCCAACCACCAAAGGAATGAAATGGTTAGCATGTTCACTCACAGAGCATACAAATTGAAGACAGGAGCAAATCAACCGAGAAACCAGGCAGCCAGTCTAACTCCAATTACATAGCCATGACCATAAAATGGTGCCATTATTATGGATATGTTCCTTCCTCTAATCCCAGCTGTAATGGTGTCCCACCACCAGTGGGGACTCTGACCACAACAAACATCTTAGAGGACCATTCTAGTAACTAGACCTCCTACATAGCATAACTACTACACAGACAAGCTTCCACCAAGCTCCCTCTAGGCAGAGCTACCTTTTATGTTGGTAACCTGGAGGCAGGACACCTGATGTTAATGCTAAGAGAGGGGCACCTGGTGGTGATTTCCTAATTGGTTCCCACCCAAGGCTGGCCAGGCCCTGTGTGAAAACCAGTCAAGAATGTCTTTCCTGCCTGGTTGTGGACATCAATCATTTGTCAACCCTGAATCAGGGCTACGGCTTTAAACCCAAGCACTTCACTGTTGCAGCAACTTTTTTGAATATTTTGGAAGCCCATTTTTAATTCAAAGCAATGAAAATGTCTTAGGATTTTCACTAGATGCACGCAAAAGAATGGGGAAGTTCAAGTTCATCCAGAGATATCCAAACCCAGCAAAATAAAATACCTTGATGTGGTTATAGTTGAGGAGAAGTAATTGAAACACTTCATATTCAGGAGCTGTTTTCCTCAGCTTAAAAGAAACAAGCAAAGACAACTGCAAGAGAATTTTTAAGTGTAAAATCCAATGACAGCTTTTCACACAAGACTTCTTTTTGTATAAAAAGCTTAGCTCTTTCAGTATTTAATTTTTTATGACGTACTCCCATCTTACATGGAATTACTGCCAATGTTTAACTCATTGGAAATGCTGAATCTTTCAGTTTGAGTACTAACTGCTTTTTTCCAATCTTTCAAGATTAAAATGAAAAAATGAACCTAATGAATCATTTGAATGTCTTTTCCTGAGGTCTGCTAGCTTGCAGCATAGCACCATAGCACCATATATTTTGTTAGGTTGTTTGTTTTTTTTTAATATATGAGCAAGATGGCTATTTTATGGGTGTTAAAATGGAGTTTAAACACTTACCTGGCATTCAAGGCCAAAATGTAAACCATCAGAACCTTCTGTTGTCCCTTCACTACTGAAGGATGGTAAAGATGTTATTTTCTCCGGACTCACCTAGTTTTGATTTTTTTGTTCCCACCCCCAGTGAAATGATGGCTGAGTGCTTTCTGAATGTGTTATACTTGCAAGACAGAGAGGACAGTGGTGTCTGTTGTCACAGGAGGTTGACCAGGCCTGTGAAAATGAGTGTTAGTGTTACTGTAAACATACTGGCCACAATACCCTTAATCTTTTCTTTCACTCTTGAATGATTAAAGTCCTATGACTAATGTGATCTAGAATTTAAAAACTGCAGTGACCCAAACTAATTAATAAGAAACCAAAAATTATTTCTGAAAGGAAATAATGAAAATGTTTGATATTTTTTAACTTAATAAAAACAATCCTATACTAGCAAGATTCAATCAAAAGTGATTTTCTTTTAGTGAGAGCAAAACAGGGGTGAAAAGAGAGAAATTAGGCATAATCTTTGTAATGTCACCTGTTTGGTAATATTTATCTTCAGCTTATGGTATGAAATTTAGTTTTAAATGTCCTTCAGAGGAAAGGAGATTAGCACTCATTTCTATAACCTCATTAGGCACATAATGAGATTACTTGTATTTCCACAAGCTAAGGAATTATGTCTTCTCTTTTGCATATGTTCTTGAAGCTCTTGTTCTCAAAACAAGTAGGAAGTAAAATCTAGATATTTTCTAACTACATAAATCTATTCTTTTTTACTGTGTGGGAGAGAGTAGCTTCTTTAAATATCTTGATGTAAAAAGCTGTTAAATGAATATAGGCTTACCCTGAAGAAGGTGAGTTACTAGCAAAGTGATGGTGAAAATTAATCCACGCATTTGTATTTGAACAGCACTTAATTAAGCAGATGTTTTCAGAAACAAAGACTGGACTATAAAACAGACCTCAAAACAGGAGAAAGGCAAGTATGACATGAAAACCAAACACAATATATAACTCAGCCACTGTGACATTAAAAATCCCACCCATTTATTGCAGTGTAGTATGGGCTTATGATGGTAAGAATTCCCATTCTCATTCTTGTGTGCTTTCATTATAGGGTGTTGCCTTTATGAAAATTACCCACGTACAAATTTTATTTTAAAAAAAATCATTCCTTTTATAAGTTTAGGTTTAGAATAGACTTAATTGAAAGGAGAGATGAGTTTTGTGAAATTGTAAAAAAAAAAAGTTTAAAATTGATTTTTACATATGTCTAGAAATTGAGATAGATAACACATGACATGGATGTAAAACATCACTGACATTGCTTCATATTAGCTGAAGATATTGCACAACTGATTAACTCTAAAACCTCTCATGTAAGTCTACTGCATTAATGACACTGTGCTTTTTAATGCACTTGACATCTTCCACTTTTTATTTTTTTCCCATGTTTTTGGTACAAAGTACCTGAAAAAAACTCCACAAATTATATTCAGGAAATGCAGCCACTGACCAGAATATAGCATTCTAATTAATACTGATTAATTAATTTTTTATTTGCTCTCTAACACCTTACTAAGGAACTAGTAATCCTCCTAATCCTCCTCCAATAGCCATGTCCTACCAATCCATCTTCTACAAAGTATGACAGTGCTGGATTTTATTTCAGCATTCAAAGCAAAATGAATTTAAAAATCATTCAGAAAAGATTTTCCTAACATGAAATATTTGCCCTATATCCCTGTCTTTTATTACTTTAACTGACCATTTATATCTACACTGATGCCAAGCAGTAGGCTCAAGAGATTAATGACTCATGTGTTGCTAGAGCTTACCTTTGAAGTAACAAATGCTAATACACTTGCTGTACAGTGAACAAAAAAATGCAGGAACCCCATGCAGCAACAGGCAATCTCCCTTAAAAAAGCCAACATCTAGGAAGACCCTCTGTCCTCATGTGAAGACATTACAAATCCTGACAGTATTGTAGAGAGAAATCCTCACTGAGCATTGAGGCAAGGGAGATGTATTGAATATACACACAACAAAAGGAGAGTATTCTAGAGAAGATGCTCTACAAAGGTTTTGATTTTTGAGAGGCTTGGCAGCATAAGCACTTCACTGCCCTATATTCTTGGGTCAAGGTTCATGAGATATGCAGATCAAAGTCAAACAGCTGTATGTCTTTCAACCAAGCTTCTCTTATGTGGCTTTAAAGTAATAACACACCAAAGGATGGACAAATCTACGTGTTTTGATTTTCTTCTGTTATCATCTGATTTTGCTTTGCAATGATGTCCTTTCACCACATTACCTCAAGTAAGTGGGATGGGAATAGTGTGAAATCAGCACTGCTTAAGCAAAATCAGCATTATTGGCCAACATCTTTTTCTTGATCATAAGAGCATGTTGTTGAATCAGATAACACAAAGAGAAAATGCATGGAAACAAAAAAATGAAAATCATGTGGTGAGATCAATCTGTACTCAAGGAGAGTGTATGTGAGAACAGAAAGCAGATACAAAACAATCAGGATCAATCATAAAAGAATCAGTGATCATAATAAAGGACAACAGTAAAATTTACTGTCTTTTGGATAATTCCTGGGCTAAAGAAAAGTTTTTAATTTTGTTGAAACAACATTTTTCCTGAGAACTGTATCCTTAAAGATTCAGCAGCATCAGAAATTATGAGCCTACACTATATAGGTTGTTGGCTACAGAACAAGAGACACATAAAGGCAGCTCTAGAAAATTTTGTTTCCATTTCATTATGTGAAGGACACATACACATTTCAGTAAAACCAGTAAAAAATCTGTTGTACCATGGCATTTTTTTTTCCTTAAAATCAGTATTTATAAAAATACTGCTTCAGTATTGTAAGACTCTGTACATTTATGTCTGCAGTTTTCAAAATCTGTATGCAGTATGAATAAAGAGAAGAAAAATTATGTGTTATAGGTGATCAGCATGTCAGTTCAATATAAAGATAGAGCTAAATATTTCTTTTTATTCCAAACCAAGCATCAGTTGTTTATAAGTACAGGCAAAACAGAACACTTTATTGTGTCTTACATTATTTTCCTGTGACAATCTCATTGCTGTTGGTGTGACACCATAATACTTTTTTCCTAATACAATATTCTAGAGTCAATACTGACTATAAAACTCTAACATAACACTAAGATAGAATGTCTGTCTTACTCTTAGAGCAAATTAGAGTAATTAGGCTCTTGTACTACCAGAATCAGGAAGTAATTTTTTAATAAAACTTGGTTGTGGAAAGGAACTGTTTGCTGTAATCCTAAAGCATTCCCAGAAAATGTTTAATTCTGCACTAATTTATGCCAAAAGAGGCAGGATTAACCACATAGTTTCTTACCACTGCATCTGTTAAACTCCCCATTGCCTTTTTTACGAAGTAATCCCAAGGTACTGGTAGCCCTACAAAGTTCAATGCTCCCAGAATTTCCAATAGAGTCCAAAGTTCTGTTGTAGTTTGAGCACTAAATTTAGAAAACTAACTCCCCTGGACCCCCTGAAGACTTGGCACTGAAATGAGCCCTGAGTGACTCGTTTCCATGCTGTAGGGTTAAAACACAGTAGTTTCAGGTTTTCCAGGGTCCAGCAGGATATCCCCCACACTGAGAGAAGAAATCTCACTCTGGAGAGAAGTGTGAGCTACCAGCGAGCCAGGGTTAGACTCTAACTCATTTAAATGTTGAAATCAACATTTGCCCAATTCCTAGACTGACCTTCCTAAGGGAATTTGTGAACCAAAGGCTTGCTCCCTAGTACAAAAGCTTCTTATGACACAGAGAATCATAGTTTTAAATCCAGTGACCTATGTTTTTTCCCAGTCCAACGTTGGTTATTCTTTGTGTGGATGACAGCAATTCAGAAATGATCTAGAAATGATCCCAAATTTCTCCTCAGACTCTTAGTAGATAGTTACCCAAACTTCCTAAAGGACAGCTTACAGTACAGGTAGAAGTTCCTTAAGAGTCAGAGACTTTTTTTTTTCTTTTATCTTTTTTTTTTTTTTTTTTCCCTTTAAATTCAATAATAAACTATGGTGAAAGTTTTTCTTCAAGCAAATTGAAAGAAGGTATCACTCTCAGGGTTTCAGCAGCTCAACAGCAAATCTTTGACCTTTTATTTCATGAAGAACTTTTTAGGAATAAATGAATCACAAATCTGCTCTGGTTATTTTTTTTCAGAAAGCTGTTCCTGTGTTTTAACATAAGTGGCAATTTGCTTCTTGAGGAAAAAGCAAAACATATTACAAGATATCCACAAATCTGAAACGATCTCTTTGGGGAATAACACGTCTGTTGAGCACAGCAGCATATTCTTACTCATTATGAGTATGTGTGAAATCCTTTAATCAGTGTATTTCACACATGCTTTTGTTCAGCTTTACTTTAGACGGTATAATACATAGTTGGGTTTTTTTTCTTTGTTTGGTTCTTGTGGTTTTGTTGTTTTGTTTTGTTTTTTAATTCTGTACAGATTCTTTTGTCATAATCATTAGTGCTGAAATCCACTTGAAAAGGAAAAAAAAAACCAACAAACCAACAAACTGAAAATTATTGTTATTGTAAATGTTTTTTACATAGTCATTGTCCATTCTATTCTGAGTTATATACATCTCCAGGTGGTAAAAAAAACCACAAATAATAGGAGGAAGAAATTATTTTTTGGAATACAAGGCTTCTGGCTAACTCCAGGGTATAGATAGTTTATAAGACATCAGACTAAGGAGCCAGCCTTAGGTGAATTACTAGATGTTGCCCTTTCTCATAGCAACTTTAAAGAAAACAGTTGAGAATCACAGCAAGCGGAACCCAAATTGATTGGACAGAGAAGGGCACCCCTCAGAGTTGAAAGACACAACAGCAGATGCTTGGAACTGCACACATGATATAGCAAAGCAGAAGACTAGTTCACTCATAAACATAGGAAGATATTCAGCAGGATTAAAAATATTCATTTGTAACAATAATTGCTAGAGTAATGCCAGCTTGTTTTGAACTTACACAAATACAGCATAACTGGTGAATTATATCTAGGCATTTTTTTAACCTAATAAAATAGATTATTGCCAGTAAATTCTCCAGCAAATATATTATTCCCTTTGCTAGAAAATTGCCTCAGGTCTTCAGCTAACTATGCTTCATGCTGACTGTGCATGGCTCCAGTCCTACTAGGCTTGGTATCAACCTCTGGTGTGAAACAGAGATTGTTATCATGTCTCTTGTTAGGATATGCAGCTTGGCTGTGGAACAACAGCAAATACCTTAAAAATACAGCCACAGAGTCAAAACAGCAGCCCAGAATTAGAACCAGGTCCGTTACTTGGTTACATTGAAGAAATGCAATCTTGAGATGTGCAAAAAGATTGCTTTTTATGCTTGCCAGAAAATCCCAGAAGCAGCTAAGAGAAAACACAAATGAACAGCTAAGCAAGATGGTAAGGCAGCTGCCCTGGGAAACTCACACAAAAGCACTGAGCAGTACACAGTCTGAGGAGCTGAAGCCAAGTGTAAAGAACTACATGAAGACTGAATCATCTTGTAATGGAGAGAATCTCAACTCGGGAAAGGATGGAGAGGAAAGAAGACATTCGCTTCAGTTTTGGCCTCCTTCATCAATGAACCCTTGAGCTTGATCACTTTGACCTCAGCAACTAAAGTTATCAAGAATGACAGCCTGCAGTGAAAAAATCAGGGCCAGCTGGTTCTGACATCTTCTCTGATGAGCTTGTTCCTCTTCATATGTTCCCACATCACTATATCTACACCTTAATTACAGAAGTGAAATTGGAGAAGGAAACTGTTATGTTGCCTGAAGTCATGATTTTCTTGTCTTCATCTCCTGCTTCTTTGAGGATAGCCTTTAGCTGTCCATACTTCTTCCCATCACAGGACTTAAACTCTTGGCTTGGCAGTCTCTGGTGGAGACCTTGTAGATCTGTTTAACCTCCCTGGTGTTATGCAGTCTTCTCACATCCTCTCATACTCCTTCACCTGATGATTGAGCACCTCAGCACCACCACACCTCCCCCATGTGAGACCATTTTTGTCCCTAGCACAATGGAGAGGGGTCAGGGAGTCCTTGCAGTCCAAGACGTGGAGTGCCTGGATCTCTGTCTGCACTGAGGCCTCAGATATGCAAGGAATATTTCTTCCAGCCAGCTGCAAAACTGTATCCATGGGCATCATTGTTCTGCAGTCCCTAGCAGTCTCATGCAATCTTGAGTAGAGTTTCTGGGCCTTTCTCAAGAATTGTTTTTTTGCAGTATGGAGCTTCTGTTAGCAGTTAGACAGCAAAACCTCAAGCTACAGCTGAATAAGTGCTTGACATGCTGATCAGCTGTCAGCTGAAGTGGCGTTGGTTGAAGACAACGCAAGCCCTTTCTTGCTAATCTAGAAAATGGTTCCTGTTAGGGCTGACAAAAGCAGAACTCTCCAGAAGCTACCCTCAGAAACAAGAAGTCACCAGCAGATGACTCTTGAGAAACTGTTTCCTGAAGAAAAATTCTGAAATCTCCCATGATAGCTGATGCCTCTGACAGCTGCCTCTTTTTGCTCTGCTTCCTACAAGATCCAAACAATTTTTCATACCTCAACCACAGGCAGTATTTATAAATTGTGTTTTTCTTTAATTTTCTCTATTAAATAAAAATTCTGTTACCATTTCAGCCTATGTCAAGTACGCAGGCCATTCCTGCCTTCCAATCCAAAAGGTTTATATTTGTAGAAAGGAAAGGGTTGAAATGCCTAATCTGTATTTATATCAATGAAAAGGAAAGGATTTAATAGCTGAATCAGTTTAATAAGCTTTAGATCTGACAATTCACTCAATATAATTTTACACAAGATACTTTTACAAATTCAGAGTCTCTGCTATGAACACCAAGAATCCCCTTCTACCAGTTTCTGAGATTAAATCTCTCTCCTGTCTTTACTATCATATTAGAAAGAAGGAATCAAGAACATGTTTTAAAATTCAGATTGCTATGATCTAAGCAAAACAGTTTGGCTGTAGTAGACTTTTGCAAAATCTGACTTTTTCTCCATTACACAAATAAGACAATTAGTGACAGATAAATCTCTCAGAATCAGGGTTCATTTAAATTTCCAAAAGATGCTATTCTAACGTGGGAGAGAAAAAGAAAGCAGGCAGTTAAAATGCCAAATTGAAGGCTTTGAGTAATCATTTCTAAAGACAAACTTATCTGAAAAATCTTTTGTGAAAATAGTGACATTTTCCAGAGGCTTGCCTCAAAATGTCTTTGAATGGAGAAAAAAAAAAAAAAAAAAGGAAGTATAAACACAAAGCAATTAATTTTTGCTAGAGTATTTTCTAGAGACTTTTCTTTCAGCTAGAAGAAATAAGTTAAAATACATGTGTATTAAAGTCTTCAAGCTTTATAATAAAGTAAGGAAGATGAGATGACAATCTGATCAAACACAAATTAAAATAAGGCTCAATACCCTGTAAGGATGGAAAAGAAAGACTTAAAGCACAAAATAGCAGTCATACTCTGGAGTGGATCAGAAAAATGAAGTCACAAATTGAGCCTTATGACTCACAATATTAAGAAGTCAAAGAATGGACTGTGATTGATGGAGCCCTTAATTAAACAGTGTTCCATGTTAGCAAATCTTCAGTTTTCTAAATAACATCTTACATCCTCAATGGAAGAGAATGTTTTAAGAACTAGTAAATAACATTACATTTCATCTGAATTAGATAGCAGCATTCGTTTTCTTTCCTTCATAGCTACAACGATACAGCAGAACAGCTTTAACCCACATGGGTTTAGTTTGAGCTTAACTTCAAGCCTATTTGGTTTTAACTCTGGGTTGACAGACCGAAGACAGGGGTGGGTTGCTATTTATCCCAAGAGAAAAAAAAAAATCATGGCATTTAAGCTCTCTCTACTGTAATCTGGTCGATGAATAGGAGTTAGAATTTGAACAGCTTCTACAAATTTCTAGAAAATAATTGGTCTAGATATATTCAACTTATAACTCTCTAGGAAGTGTAAGAATATAAGGGACTCATCCATTCTCCACTCTCCATTCGTATTGGACAATCTGTTTATTTCTAAGGGTAAAAAGTAACAGTGCATCTCAGTAGGGTACTTTAGTATACAGGGTAAAGTAAAGCTATTCTTTTTTGAGACTATTATTAAAAGAGAAAGATTCTTGCTGTAGAACAACAGGGACCATGAAAGTAAATCTACACCAAAACAAACAAACAAACAAAAAACAAACCAAAGCAAAAAAACAAACCCCCAAAAAACTAAAGGAATTGGCAAGTACTGCTGTTCCAGAGGCTGTACTAAACGGGGGACAGGATCACATCAGGATTTTCACAGAATCAGAATGACTGAGGTTGGAAGTAGTCTTGTCCAACCCTCCTGTTTGTGCAATGCCACCTAGAGTCAGTTGCCCAGGACCATGTCCTGGCTTTTGAATATCTCCAGGGATGGAGACTCCACAATCTCCCTGAGGCAACCTGTACCAGGGCTTGGTCACCCTCACAGAGAAAAAGTGTTTCCTTATGTTCAGATGGAGCATCCTGTGTTTCAATTTGTGCCCATTGTCTCTGGTCCTGCCACTGAATACACTTTAACAGACAGGATCTGTTTTGGGCTCAGAATTAGGAACTTATTTGTAAAAAAATGTCAAACTTCTCATAAAAAACATCTGATGAGGTTTTATCTTCAAAAAACATTAAACACAGATTCACTTAAATCTCATTCCATGGAAGCATGCTTTAAGTGTGTGTACAGGGATAGTTAAAAAACAGAGGAACATTATGAGTTTATTCAGCTGTTTCAATTTATTAATTAGGTGTCATAGTTGATTGCAGTAGGTTCAGATGTTCTGTGTTCTTCACACTGAAACTTCTAATGAAACAATGATTTTAATTATATTTTTCTGCATTGTTGCACAGATTTCTGTACAAAGTTAATGGACATAAAGCCAATTTTAAAAATGTAGATAAATATGTTAATTTATATATACGTGTGTGTATAATTGATTTGATTTTCCACCTTATTTACCAATGCAGAAAGATGCACAGGCTGATATCACAGTCTCTGTCTCTCTCGATACAGCCAACACTTCTTCTACCCCTCTCCCCATGAACCTGTAATTAAATAGACCCTTCCTCCCTATCCAAATCATTTAACATTTGGGCAAGAAGCAAAACTTTGTCATGATAGTTAGAGTATTATAACTTCCTGATTCCTCACATTATAGATAATTAATTAATGTTTGTTTGTTTGTTTAAAAAAAGGTGATAATTTTGTGAATTCTTTGCCCTGTTTCTAGCTCTGCCAAAAATAAAGGCATCCGGTTCTCTCCACCCTCTTCCCATGACCTATCATCCTTTCTCTAAGTGTAATTGTCAGAAATCTAATATCCAAGCAGATGGAGCTCCTGCAATGTTTGAAATTCACCCTACAGTTATGCTAAGTGACAGTTTCACCTGAGTGAAAATAAAACAGCTTCACACCATCTGATTCTGGCTAATGTGACAGTTCTTACTTTAAAGTGAATTAAACTGAAGCTTCTTACATCACAGGAATCAAAATTAGGACCTAGAGAAAGGGTAATGGTAATTTGTTTTCATACATTGCAGATGCAGAAAGAAAAGGATATTTCATTTCCCTTTTACACAAAACAGAGTCTACCCTGGACTGAAACAAGAATTCAAATCAGTGCCAAGAGCTGGAAATCTGGTCCAATGAAGGGGCTTTGTACATATCTAGCCAAATGTACATTAAAATAACAATCCCAGATGTAGTTGTAGACAAAAGAAAATGTATCAGGTTTTTAAATACTCAGTTTTGGCTTCCTTTAATGATCAAGGTAATTGTATGTATACAAGAAAGAAAAAGTGGAGGAGGAGTTGTTTTTTTTTTTTATACTAGCATTTTTTTCTTGGAATTGGTAGCCGATTGTTATGCATTCAGGGAAAAATGGTATAAGAATTATGAGATGACAATCTTACATTACTGCAACAAAGAAAATATAACCTACAAATTTAATCAAACCTAAAAAAATCTAACAGAACTCATACTGATACCAAATAGGACAAAAGTTGAGATATTTTGGTCTGGAAAAATTTAAAAAACTATTTAGAAAACAAATTTCACTCTGTGTGAAACTGCTACTTCAGCTTTCTGAAAACTAAAATCTGGATTTTTTCCAAATTTGGTGGTTGCTCTGAATTGATTCAATACCATCAAAAAATCTCATTACATAAAAAGACAAATAGGGTTTTTTAAATACTTGAGCTTTTTCATGTGTATATATACATATATAAATATAATGTCAATTTGTTTTAGACTAAATACTAATAATGCCATGTAGCATATGCAAACAGTCTGATAAAACTCACATTTTGATATCAATGTGTAATACAGAAGAAAGGTTTTTTGTTTATTATCAAGTTACTGACATGTTCCTTAATTACTGTATAATTTCTTAGGCTGAGATCAGCTGACAATATTACACTGAAAATTTTTATAGGAAAAAAAAAAAACAAAGATGCAAAAATCTGGGACCGAGACTTTAGTACTTCTGATACATAAGGAAAAAGCCCCATTGATCTGCACAGCTATAGTATTCAATACTGATGTCATCACAATGCTCTTCTCAGATGCTGAGAAAAGCTAGCTGCAACCTTTTCTATAAAAATTTCCTAAAATAAATTTGATTTCTATTTAGTTAGTTATTTGATGATGATGATGATGATTTGGTGACTTATTTTTCCTTATTTGCAATGATTCCTCTTCAGAAAGAGATGTAAAAGAAATTGCAGAAGGCAATTATAACTTAAGTCTGCCCTGTGGAAGAAAATGTTCCTTTTTCCAACTTGTAATTTAGCTAATGTTTTTGTAAGATGTTATTTTCAATATAATAACTGTTGTACATTTTCATTTTACTTAATATATATAGTCATTGTTAAAATCTCGTATTCTGTGAGATCTTGTCACGAGTACAATTGTCTCCACCTGCTATACAACATAATGCCTTTGAAAAAAGAAATTTTCTTTCCCATTTCATTGAAAGTCTCCTATGACACATATTTGATTATTTTTTGTTTGTCTTCTTCTCGGGAGCACTTTTTCTAATTGCCAAACACCCTGCAATGGGGCATGCTACAGAGAACTTTTCAAAAGTTCCAAATAAATGGGTTATGAAAGTTTTAAAATATGCAAAATTCATATAGTGCAGTACAAAGACAGCAGCTTAGGTTTTGCCTGACCTGGGACCATATGTTTCAGCAGAACAAATGAGTTGATACACATCACTGCACTGGTCTAACTATAGAGTTTTCAGTTCTTCAATTTGAGGAGTGGCAGTGCTGGCTTTCATAGTGTTATCATATGCCCCCCATACATTCAAAAGGAAAACATTCCACGCTGTTGTGGTATCAATTTTCTTCCAGAAATAATGCTGTTTCCTTGTAGTGAGAAAGACAAGCCCATTGTCACATCACACAGTCCCAAAGGAATGCTTATTGTTTGAAAGGAGTGATTTACACTGAGGAGTAAAGGAATATGTTGCTAACTGATGCATGTTATTCAGATTTAGTATTAATAAGCTAAACTAAAAGCAATCCCCTCCATATAGCATAGCACTATATATAAACCACATGATATAGATGAAATACTGGAAAAGCACTTATAGGATTTCTGTCAGAAATAATAATATGAATGAATTCACATGGAAGTTTCTCAGTCCAGTTATAGTAAATGTCTGTGGCTCTAACCAGTGTCACAGGATTTTACCTACACACAGATTTATCATTTACTAGACATGTAAACCCATGTACTCTGCTAATGATTTTATCATTTGAAACAGTTTAAAATGTTCCCTCCTAAAGCTTTCAAAATAACTTTCACATACATATTTTAATTAGTTTGGATTTCCTTGAACTGTTTGGGCATTTGCTTTTCTGTTAATAGAAATATAAAACTGTATAGGAACAGAGAATGAAAAGTGTAATGAAAAGAAGTGAAAAGAGACCATAAAAGCTCCTAAGGACAGAGCAAATAGAACTTATACATAGAATAACTACTTTTTCTATGAACAAAAGCACTAAGTTTTTCTTTAAACCTGTAATAATTTAAGTCTGCTTGTGACTCTATTATCCCATTGATACATGAAAGAGGTACACAGTAAAATCCCATTAATATTCTGTGCCACTGATAAAATAAACCCTTTTACCTTTACAAATAATTGAAAGTAAAAACAATCATGCTTCATAGACTCATTCTGGAAAACTTTTTTTGTAGTGTTCAACAGAAAGTGCCATGCAAACAAGAAATGAAACAAAGGTTATTTCACTGAAATACTTTAAAGTGTAAGAATGGGCAGAAAAGACATCTGCCTAAAAGTGTAAAAATATGTATGTATAAAAATGTGATTTTTTTAAACCAGTACCATATCCTCCTCTGATCCAAGAGGCTTTTTAAGTCTCTAAGATCCACCAGGTTTCAAGTCTCCTGTAGTCTAATCCTACACAGCAAGGCTGCATGTTATACAAATAGGAAAGGCTTAACAATGTTATTCATTAACAATTACATCATTCTAAATTTTGAGTCTATTCTGCCAAAAGTAAAGTAGTAGAAGGAGTATTTATGGTGATGTTGCATAGACAACTCTGATTTAATAGTAATTTTCTACTCTTGGGAATCTGTGAAGATGCTATCAAATCGAAAGGACTTCTGTTGAAGCACTGAAAGAAACAGAATGCATGTAAAACTTTTCAGAATAAATGAGCATAACAAGAGACAACAGACCAAAGAAAGGTTTAAGTAAAGAAAAAAAATACCCCCACACATACAAGGTTAAAAAAAAAAGACAAAGGTTCCAGCATGGGGGCTTTCACCTGTTCTGGCATGATCTTCTCCACCATGGACTTCTCTAAAGGCTGCAGGGGAATCTTTGTTCTGGGGGTTCTCCTTCTTTCTCTTCTTCACTGGCTGTGTGGTTTTAGTGCTGTTTCTAATTTCTTTTTTTCCTCTCACTCCTCTATTTATGCCATGTTTTTACCCTTTCTTAAATATATTTTCCCAGGGGCCAAGTGTCACCGATGAGCTGTGGCTGTGCTGTGCCCATTGTGGACTCAACAGGCCTGGCACAGGGCAGCCCCTGGCCTCCTCTCACATGCCACCCACACCCCGTATACCAGTCACATCTTGAAAACAAAAGATAGAAATGCCACAATATTTCTGACATGTTCTAATGATTAATTAGCAATATAGTGACTGAGTAAATAATGGAAGCAGCAAAGACATAAAGAAACAAAGGCATGTACAGTTTTTTTAAGTATGTTGGTTAAACAATTTTCCATGTCTAAAATGGCAAAATATTTTTCAGTAAAGGAATAGATTCTTTAAGACTGAGAGCCCATAAGATAAATTTCATTCCACAGTGGAACATTTCTATTCTCATTAATATTTTTCTTGTTTGTTTTTTTTTTTTTTTTTTTGCAATAGATATTTCTAAAGGTCACTTTAGTCAACAGCTAAAACATTAGCAGTCTATAAGGTGGAAATAGCAACTTTAACACAGAGAGAGAGAAGAGGCTGAAGTCTGGCAATCCCTACTTATTCCTTTAATATCACTAAAATTATTCAGAACAAGAAGGCGCCTTGTTTTGGATTTAAATTAGAGGGCTTATATTTATAATTGTACTGCACTTCAGCATTTTTCGTTAATTTTGGAACATTGACTTCATTTGGAGACCTCTCAAGCCTTTCACTCAGTTATCCATCAAGCTATACTACACTGAGTTGTCAGACAAAGCATGTAATGACTGAAGTTTTAAAAAAAACCCAGATGTTAATGTCTCTTGACAGGGAAATATTTTCTTATCACAAAATTATAAGATGCCTTTGGGGTTGTTAGTGAGACATAAACAACATTTATCAAACTTGATTCCTTTTTCATCTGATGCAGGAGCTGCACAGGTTGCTCTCCTTTCTGTTCAATATCTTTAAAATACCTGTATGTTAATTAATGATTAACATTATAGTAATAATATAAAATGGTAAAAAATAAGGGGGGGGGGGGCTGTATTTTATTTTACTTTTTTCTGGCAAGGATTTTTTACCATTGGAACAGCCCACCTAATGAAATTTAGGTGTAGATGGAGCTTATAAACTAAGACTGGATGTTTTCTAAAAGATCTGGTCTTGCTTTACCACAGTTTATCATTCTTAGCAATGCTCCTTTACACAACCAGGGAATAAAAATCCCTTCACTATAAAAATCACTGAGTAAAATTCCAATGGTTGTTTGAGATGCAGGAAGTCAGATCAGAACGTCATAGGTTTAGTCAGTTTTAAAGTGAGAAAATATAACTTTATCCTTACACAAGAGTTTCCCTATATAA
>NW_008591706.1:31039-64870 GCF_000691845.1 Merops nubicus | reverse complement strand
CCTAATATTGGGAGTATTGCATTCTTGAAAACAACTTAGTAAAATTTAATAGCTTGCGATTCAGAGGAAATTGAACTATATTTTTATTTCAAATAATGGATACTGATTTATGACTGATTATAACTGAGCAAATTCTGTCTCAGTTTTGCCATCTGAACAAATTAAACAGAGTAATTGGTCCTACAGAAACACTGATGCTTCCAGAGATGGCTCTATAATTTTTCTAATTACGTGTAAGCCATGAGGTATACATAAACTTATTTAAGATCCAACCAGTTTTGTTTCAGGACACTTTGCCACAAGCTCACTTGTTCTGATTCCTTTATGCTACTGTACAACTTTCTGGAAGGCATGCAGAGACTATTGCCATCCAACTGGCATCCAGCTTGTCCTTTTACTCATATACACACACTGGTGAAGCTTCCCTGCTTTTGCACTGGAACTAAAATTCCCTTCACTGTGTCTGTGTGTTTTCCAGTCAAACTTCGGGGTGCAGTGCAGCAGAAGCTAAGCCTATGACACTGGGGACTGTCACCAAGGTTTTACCCAATAAAACTGGGGAGCCGCACAAGGAAGACACACAAATTTGTGAAGCATTCCATATTTTTTTCAAAAAAACGTGTGGACATCGTAGTTCAGGACATGGTTTAATGGTCATGGAAGTGTTGGGTTGGACTTGATGAGCTTAGAGGCCTTTTCCAACCTTAATGATTCTATGATTCCAACTCAAAATCAGGAACTTGTAGAACTTAAATATTGCAGACTTCTTTTTCTAATGTAGAATAATTTCATTTCTGAAAGAAATAAATGCATTGCAAAAAAACTTCAGTTTCTCCAATCAAGATAGATTGTGGCAATTAGTGACCATGATGAACAGAGGCGAGTAGAGTCATAGCACCCCAGAGGAAAATTTGAGAAAACCAGTCCATTCCCATCTATCTTTATGTAAGGTAAATGAATGACATATTTTAGAGGCTGTCATTGTAATCCTAATAATGGCTTTATGTATTTTGTCTTCATTATAATACCTATACCTATTTTTGGACAGGAATGTCATATCAAAAAAAACCACAATGCTGTTTTTCAGCTTTTAATCCTCTTGCAGGGAGTGTCCTTACAAAAAGCCTACTATTGTAAGTTTAATTCTGACTGTAAAGAATTTCAATAGATTCCACCTTTCTTCCCTTTTACAGGCACAATTCATTTTTAACCAGTTTCAGAGGAAGGCATTTTCAAGATCTAAGCTATTATTAAAAGTGGACCCTTCTTCACTGACACTTTAGTGATAATATGACGTTAATGTGAGGAAAATATTTACCTACAAAAAGGTTTTCATCTGCATGATGGTGGAAAAAAGAGTTGAAACCTCAAGTTCTCAATACCAGAACAACATGAGAAAGATGTTATTTAATGAGAAACATATTCTAACATTAATACCTAACTCTTTTTCCCCACATTCTCTGACAGGATGTTCTACAACATACGTGGATATTTCACTAAGTTTGTGCCTGATTTATCCTCTGAACAATGAGCAGATCTAGGGTTTAGATCTCAGCTTATAGTTTCTTAGTGTTATGCATAGAAGTCTTTTGCAGTAATTTAACTGAGGCAAAGTTGGGTTCAGAAATTCTTGCACTCAGATGCTTAGATTTACTGAGGCATCCATCCATCATTATTTGATAATTAAAAAAAAAAAATCACATTCAATGTAATAAATGTAATAACCCACCACCATTCTGCTTCTTAGAAAAATATTTTCCAATTTTCATTGAAATAATTTTATTAATGGCTATGCAACAGTACCAGCTAATAGAAGAACACAATGTTTCATAAAGGGAATCTGGCTTATCAGAATTTCATATGGCATGTTCTTCTATAACTTCTGTGTGAGTAATAAGTACCTGTTCACACAGGACTTAAAAAATGGTCACAGGGGTTTCAGTATATAGTAGTGAGGGAATAATGACCAGCCCACTTTATCAACAGCAAGCAAGTAATCTGGAACAACATATGCAGAATGAACTGAAGTTCAATTATCTGCATTAAAATGCCTCCTAGAAACAATGGAGAGAGAGACAATAATATAAAAATGTGGCTTTTGGAAAAAGAGAACTCTATATAATTCTGAGAAATGACCATCCATATCATTACATGACTGTGTTTTGCTGATTTTTCCTAGTAAGATTTTACCTTGGCTAAGCTACTTTTATTTTAGAGGAAGATTTTTGATCTCTCTTTATTTGATCCAAAATGTCATCTTGAGTGAAAGAAAAATACCCATAGCAGTATTGAATAACACATCATATAAATTAGCTCACAGTTTTTCCTACATATTCACAAACTGAATTGTTCATCAGGATGTATTTAAATGTTAAGACTTCTCTATTGTGACTGTGGCAAAAGAAAAATAGAGCAAAACAACCATAAAAAAGACCAGAAATGGGTGTTATTTTTCAATTAAAAAAACCCCCTAAAACTAATTTGTCTACTCTTTATGTTATGCCCAGACTAACAGTCATTCACACAGCTCAAGAAACACCATGACTTTAGCCAGTTTTTATCTTTCTCCAATCAATGAGTTTGCATTTAAAAGGTGCCTGAAATTATTTAACTGTTACTAGTCCTTTCAAAAGAGAGTTTTCTGACATGTTTCTGCTCATGTCAACCCAAGTCCTGCTGCCCCCCATCGTGTTTGATATTAATGTGACAGTTCAGTGAGCCAATTAAATGCACTCCTTACTTTTCTTGTTCATTTTTTGTTTGTTTGTTTGTTTGTTTGTTTGTTTGTTTGCTTTTTCCCTAGGGAGGCTGTCTTCTGCACTGCTAATTTAAATTAGTTCACTAGAAATTGAAATGAGTGCTAGAGCTATCACAAGTGAGGCTGCAGGAGTATGTTACAGGCACAATCATATTACAAGCAAAAGGGAACATACCCTCTGTTAGAAAGTAAGAATTTGCTGCCGGCTTAATTAAGTTCTTAAGAACTTAATGAGTATACAAGCAGTTGTTATGACTACAGAAAAACCTCATTACAATGTAGTTAAAATAATTATACAGAAAGATATCCTAGAACTCATTCCTTTTTGGTGTTACTCTTTTCTGTCTCTATGTGTCTTACTCTTGACATATCAGTCCTCAAGAAGAACATTGAAGAGTGACAACAGATCTTTGATGTGTTGAAGTCTTTGTTAAGAAGATTATGATATTCATGGGTCTGTTGTTTGTTTAGGTGTGTATTGGGAGGGTTTTGTTCTGGGACAGCAAGACAGCAGTGTCACAGACTTCACTGACAAGGGACATAGTTCCACAGGAGGATCTAAACAAGAGCAGAGCAGATGCTATGAGGGCAGCTGGAATCAGCCCCAAGGCTGGTCCACAGACAAGCTTTGGTCTGTTATGGATGTCCTCAAACACAGGCAGGGAGTGGGTGCTCCAGAACCCAACAGGTCAAAAGCTTAATGTTCATGGATTCCTCGAATCCTAGAAGGTGTTGTGTTGGAAGGGACCTCTAAAAGTCATCTAGTCCAAACCCCCCTGCAATAAGCCAGGACATCTCCAACTAGGTCAAGCTGCTCAGAGCCTTGTCAAGCTTGACCTTGAATGTCTCCAGGTATGGGGCCTCTACCACCTCTCTGGACAACCTATTCCAGTGAACTAATGATAATCTTCCCAACCTCAGTTCAAATAATTGGAGCCTTTTTAGTTCTCTCTTATGAAAGATAAGTCAGTAGTTTCAATTAAATAAGAATTGGTTGTGTTACAATGAGGCTTGAACTCTGTAGTTATTATCTTCTCCAGTGTAGTAATGGCATAAATCCTCCCAGCTAACTTCTAAACAATGCATGATAAGCCATTGCTAACAGTAATTTCTGCTAACTGGTTTGATTTTAGAGTGGGAGAAGCTAGATTTGTTTATATAGTAGGTTATAAATTGAAGACAAGTTTGGAGAATGATATGCAGACCTAAACGTCAAGTACGTAATTTAAGTATACAATAACATATTTATCAATATATATGTTAATATTCATAATAACATCTAGTATATGTTAATATATATAATAGCATATATTATGGGCTGAACGTAAGGTGCTGCTAAAGATGAATACCTCCCGTTGTGCTTAATTTATTGCTAAAGTTATTAAATCATTAAAAGTATAGGAAGACATTCTTGACATGTGTCTTATCTCAACATGACTAGGAATTGATTAAATGCATGGAGAAGGAGAGGAGTCCAAGATTTCTTGGATTCAGGATGATACGAAGTTGAGGCAAAGCAGAAGAGGTGATCCTCTCCTTCTTGATAAGGGTTGCTACATGCATGAGTGCATTGAAGAAATGTAGGAAACAAATCTACTGTCAAATGGGAAGGCAGAATAAGATTGAGTACATAGGGTTCTTGGATGAGATGGAACTAGAAGCCAGCCCTTGACTACTCAACATGATCTTTGGTGGAGTTGCTATACCCTCAGGTGCCAGAACATACACATATGAGTGCACACACCCCCCCAAACAAACGTGCACATATATGGATAATGTGCTATTCATCAGTATATAGCATGAGTGCAACCCAAGCAAACTGAGTATAAGCTATTACATTAATTTCTAAGCATTTTGGATCACTTTCTATTTGATAAACAGCATTTCAGAATTTCTTGAACGCCACTGCTGAACTAGTAAAACCCGAAGTCCAAAAGTAAGTAAGAAAGACAAACCATTAGAAAGAGTAGCCAACATTATTTGGGGGGACTTTGGCAACATATTCCTAATTGTGTGAGATATTTAGGAACATTATCTATAGTATTTCTACACAATTACCTTATTGGATTGAAAGCTACTAGGCATCGAAATCCTGCACTGGATGAATAAATATATATTGCATATACATACTATAAAACCTGAGGTACTTTCACTGTGCAAACAAGATATGTAACTTAATCTTGACTCATTTTTTTTTTTTTTTTTTTTTTTTTTTTTTTTTTTTTGTAGCTAAGATGAATCAGTTTGGTATGCAATGGAAAGGATTATTGACAGAAGCAGGGATTTCTGTTATTCCTTGAAAACTAAGCCAGCATGACTTCCTAAATGACATTCAGGTCATTCTGCTATAATATAGAGAGCTTGTTCATATACAAGCTAAGAAAGGCAGAAGCAAAACATTGTTCATCAAACTGAAAGTGATCCAAAAGTGCTTTGAAAATAGAACAACACGGTATATTAAGTTTGCATGGGTTGAACTCAGGCTTGGTCCAGGTGGATGACACATTGCATGTATATGTTTATGTCTGTGTGTCTCTGTGTGCACAGGCACTTGTGTCTGTACATACCAGGAAATCTCTATTATGCAAAACAGGTGTGCAAGTTAATTTTTGCATGTTTACAAGAATTCTACAGAATAAAATTCTACCATAGCAGCAGGAGATCTTTTAAATACACATTCTCAAAGGCATGCATGGTTAATTTTAGACAGAAACATTAAACCTCCTTATGGAAACAGAATTAGTAATTAGTAGGAAATAGTGAAGACTGAGATTCTTTGTATCTTTCTGTTCAAAGTCCATTAACAGCTTAAGCTTATTTTCTAAATTCAAAGTAATGAAAATAGTTCAATAAGCAATGAAGTCTGAATGCATTAAAGTAGAATCACATCTGCTTTCTACAAATCTTAATGAATAGACTTAACCCAAGAAAAACAAAACAATGACAAAAAAAAGGAAGAAAACCTGCTGCATCCTGTCTTCTAATTAATGTAAATGCAGAGGATGATGTTCTTGTGTTTTTATGCAGGAACCTAGGTGAGCAATCATTATAAAAGATTCAGTACCTCACTGACAGCAATTGTGAATAGGATTGTGCCACGAGCTGTACTGAACAAAACTGGCTTTAAGCAAGTCCTTTATTTTATGTTGTTTATTTCTATAATGTATGTTCTAAACTTAAAAATAAAACCCAGCCTCCAGTCTGTTAGTCCTGAAAAACACTAACAAGAAGACAGGAATAATTTTGGCAATTACCAACAACCAGGTTGCCTGTTAGATATTCCAGAAGTTCTACAGGTCGTGTTAAGCTTTTGGTTATAATCACGTAAAAATTTCCCATGGCTTACCTGTTTGTAGCTCAGAATATGAGTAGACATCAACTCTGTAGCTATACAAAAAGAACAAATTACAGGCTACTTTTTCTGGGTATCATAACTTCAATATAACTCTAAGAACGAAAACAGTAAATATATAATACAAGGTTGACTGGTAATGCTTTTTTTGATGTATTTATTTAAAGTCATATCTGAAGTGAGTTCTGTTAAAGTCACTTTTATATTTCAGATTTTTTTTTTTTTTTCTACTTTACACATGAGGAGGGAGAAGATTGATCCAGGAGAAATAAGGACCTTTGTCATTTTAATAATCTTTTTCTGAGTTTCCTCAGAAAATATAGTATCTCATATATCTTCTTAGCCTGTACTGCAAGAATAGATATTATTTTAAGATAAATGCAAATGCTTGTCTTTATTTGCTTTTCTTCTGGCTCAATCTACATGAAATAGGGCACAGATTCTGCCTCCATCTCCTCCCTTATCCCCTTCACTGAGTGGTCCTTCTGCAAAGAAAGCCTAAGACACATTTCATAAAGCAATTGAATTGTATAGGACTACACTAAAGACAGATCTATGTCAAAAAAAAAAAAAAAAACAACAAAATCAAACAAACAAAAAATTTAAAACAACTCATCAGGGATGAGCCATGTGTAAAACTTGCGTAGAATTTGTTCATTTGAAGACTAGTACTACAAATATCAGAGGAAGCCCAAAGTCTCCTCATGATTGTCATTGAGTTGCTCTGTAAATGGGAGCATCTATGATACCTCCTACTAGTGAAACTTTTTCTAAGTCCTCCTGCATTCTTCAATACAGTGTATTATGAAATACAGGCACATTCCTGTGCACATATAGTTCATTTGATGAGGTTCTTTTCCAAACCTACCATGCAGCATATTTAGAAAGAGACAAAGGGACAGTTGTTCCCAACTTGCTTTTGCAGTAATTAGAGTCCAATCATAGATCACAACAACCTTATCTTCTAAAATCTTGTTTGTTTAAAATCTTAGGTCAAGTATACCAATGTCTGAAGATAACTCTTTGCTCTTCTAATTTTTAATGCAATGACAAGAAGATATGTAACCAGGACTAATTTTCCCTGTGAATACCTAAAGTTCTATTAATAGGTCATTCTCTATTAATACGTAATGTCTCAAAATGTAATTTAACTATATATTGGAGGTGTAATCCAAACTATAATTTCCTTCTAGGAACATTGCTTTAATACATTAAGATGCTTAAGACCCAAATACATAAGCGACAATGCAGAAAACTAAGGTCAAATTGAGGTGTAATTTATGCAGCTAACTCCAAGAACATGTAGTTCAGAACACGGCACAGCAGCTGGGTTCCTATCAACCAAGATGAAGCAAAGCCAGAGAAAGCTTGTGTGTCTGTACCCACTCGAATAGGCTCACCTTTATTCTCTTATGTTTGTCTAGAAAATTTATGCCTGGTCTTTAGGAAGATGTACATTATTAAGTAGTACAAGGAAAGAAAAAAAAAAAAGAGTGCTTGTTCCTTTCTCAGATGTTTCAGCCATACAAAGACAATCCTGAGTTTATTTTTCATAGCGCTCATTAGCAAGTTTTTAGGCATATTAATCCTTATAGTCAGACTTCCACTGTGCCTTCTCAGATCTTTTATATTTACTACCTAAATCTCTGCTTGTTGGATTTTTATTAGTTAATTTGTCACATATATTGTCATATGTAGGCTGGAAGCCTCAGATGATATTAATTGTGAAAGGCAAGTAGCAGTAGCTAGCACGACTATGCCATTCAAATTCACAAAAGTAAAGGAATAGAAGCAAGAGCATCGTGGAACATCAAGATTTATGTTGTAAAGAATTTTTTTTTTTGTGATCTAGTTTCCTTGCTTTGAGGTTTTACAAAGAATTATTCCTACATGGCTGTTAAAGGAAATGACAGAAAATAAGTAGAACTCTAGGAAATCAAATGCAATAAGAAATGTAAGTTTAAGAGAGAAATCTTGAAAATTCCAAGAATGTTCTTTTTCTTACCAACCATTTAAAGTACTTCCAGCTACTTTTCTTTAAAAAATGTTTTCATCATATTTCACAGAAGATATACAGAGACCTAAAATTGGAATTTTTGCAACGTTATTTGAAGACCCATAGGAAATAATCCTTTAGAACAGATACATGAACTTTTAAAATTACAATGATTTAAGAAGTGTACAAACATAGTTATTTTATAAAACATGTTATAATCATTTTATAAAATAAACAGTACCGGAAGCTGCTGAAGGAAACGATTCTTCAGGACTAGTACCTCCTGAATTTGTGCTCACCACAAAGCTCTATCAACATTCATAATTAAATCACAGTCACTGAAAAAAAAAAAACTGACTGTTTACAGAATAAGATATTCCTCAAAATGAATAACCCAGAACTGTTTCTTTGTGAAGACTCAAACTGCAGTGGCTGTCACAGATAAAGTGAAACATTATGAAATGACAATCAAAAAAGTATTTTCCTATGAAACATGGCTATTTTACTTTTAATCTAGTAATAGATAAGGATGGGACCTTGAAGAGTTATAAAGCTGATAACAGTTATGAAAGAAGAAAAAGGTGCAGAGTGTGTCAGCAAACATACAAAAATGATGCCAAACAGACCCAAGAGTGAGAAGGAAAATGCAATATCAACACCCTACCTACTCCACAAAGGATTTGAGGTACTGATGTTGTGTCATCACCCCATCCTTCCTTCACCAGACTAAGCCACCAGCTCTGGGACCCAGTAAGCTGTAGACATGTGAGTATAAAATGAAAGAAAGAAAATATTAGGAAGTTTGTGTGCATAGCTCAATCTCAGTATTGAACCATTGAGGGTTGGTATCATTGTAACTGGATGTACTGGTTTTGGCTGGGACAGAGTTAATTTTCTTTACAGGAGCTGGTATGGGGCTGTGGATTTGTGCTGGAAACAGTGCTGATATATCACAGGGATGTTTTGGTTACTGCTGAGCTGCACTTACACAGAGCCAAGGCTTTTTCTGCTCCTCACCTCTCTCCACTAGCAAGCAGGTTTGAAGTGCACAAGGATTTAGGAGGGGACACAGTGGGAACAGCTGACCCCAACTGACCAAAGGGTTATTCCAGACCATACAACATATGCACAAAAGTACTTACACGTTTGATGCGTCATACCAAGGAAAATTCATTAGAACCACACAAATTAACAGTAACCTCTTTGCTATCTTATCTCAGCACATGAAAGGTTGAATCAGATTTGTTATGCTGCATAGTGTAGTCAGATCCATAACCTTGTGGGTCCATCTCTCACCATATCATATCAGCATTGCATACATGTGAACACTTGTGCTTTCTTTCATGTTATGTGCACACTTGGTGGTGGCAAAAGGATTGGTGGATCTCTAACAGGCTATGCAATTAATCTGGCTAAAAAAGTGGCAATACTTCTCATAGGACTTTCTTCCGTCAGTGAAATAAGACTGGCAATCATTTTTTCTTTTTTTTTTTTTTTTTTTTTTCTTCATTCAGGAAGTTGTTCTTTAAGTAGAGCCTAGTTTGGAATTAATAAATTCATATTCTCTCAGGCAAACTGTGCATGCTTTACTGTATGTCTGGTTCCCCACAGTCACTAGGGGAAGGTAGTGCTGGTATTCTACACATCAGAATGCAGATTTTCAGCACAGTTACACAGGAGTAGTCAGGAGCCATTCCAGCTTTCAGGGCATTTGCATCATCACTGGCCTTCCAGCACAAAGACTGCTTAAAGAGCAGCCAATTAACATCCTTCTAAAGACTCACTGGGAGTAAACTCCATCACCTCTGGGAAAGCTGACAGGCACAGCTGAGATAACCAGCCAAGGTGTTTTGAACAAAAGTATCAGGTGCTGTGCCTAGAAAAGAAGCCTATAATCTTCTACTCCAGTAACTTTACTGGTACTAGATAAAAAGCTTTGTCTGATTTTGGATGTGGCATAAAACAAAGTCTGTAAAAGTGAATTTGGATTAAGGGATTAGTATGTGTAGTGCTTAAGTTCAAAGAACTTTGATTTCTTTTGGGGAGATGCAGTTAATGTTTCATAAAAAAAGTTAAGCAAAGCAAATAATAGGTGGCCAGTCAGCAAGTTTGCCTTGCTGCCAGGATGACGTGGGGAATCTGTTCCTTTTGTCTGCAATTTTATTTTTTTTTTTTTCAAATACAAATATAATTGATTCTGTAGCCAGGTGGAAACTTGGTCATTCAATCTCCAAATCTGTGGACTTGTCTTCCCACATATTCCCTTGCCTAATTTAAATTAATATAACAGATTTTTTTTTTTTGAAAAAAAGAAATTATTTGCTTTATTGATTAAAGAATAATTGTGAAAGGCACAGCAGTGAAGTGAGCCAGCCATTTCTGAGTCACCATTGCTTTGGACTCTGCTTTTGCAATGAATGGAGTGCCCCCCAGCAGCAGTTTTTGGACTTGTTCACAGGATTTGTAGAATCATGTCCATCTTCTCTTTGGCCCTTGGCTAGCACTAATCTTTCTCATAAAGATGACCAAGAGGTTTGACAGCTAAACCATTATTTCCTTTCTAGTTAACTTGTTATGCTCTGAGGAACTTAACATGCCAATCAGTGAAAAATGATGCACTAACAACTTTCATTTACCTATTTATCTTAAACTCAACAGACTCAAAATCTACTATTCCATGCAGTGTCACATTGAAAGCCCTGATGTCACATCCTAAGGGTTTCTTACAGGGTTTAATGAGACCGAATGAATTTTAAATGCAGGAACAAGAAAGTTTATAACATGTAAAACATACATAAATAAGCAGTCTGATAGTTATCACCAGACTTACTCAGAAGCAGTTTCATTGAAATCAAATTAATGGTGCAACATATGAACCTGTAATCTACCTAAAATCAATACTAGATCTTGGGTCTAAGATTGTGGCTGGAAATTTGAGATTTTAAAATTTGCCTTTGTCTTATGTGTTTCCTTTGTGGTTGTAAAGATGAGTTAAAGCAATTAACAGTCTTATAATCCATAAACAGCATTTTTTTTATCATAGATTTCCAGATTGACCCCCTTCTTACAGGGTTTCTTTTATTCATGAGATTCAGATTCAAGTAATGCCCTAAATAATATTGTTAGAAAATACAGAGAACCGTTCTTGAAACACTTAACATCTGCATTTGCTGTAAGTTTACAAATATGTTCAGCTTTCAGTCTTTTGAGATGTTAAATATGCTTAACTGAAGCATAAATCAAATGGTGTATATATATGCTTAAATTTAGGCATGTCATGAACAAAGTGACAATACAGTCACCTATAGTGTGTATCTATCACATGAATTTTAAAACACTCTAATATATTCTATTTCTAAGAAAGTTAATGAGCTATATCTTTTTACAAAAGGTTCAGCAACAAGATAATTAAGAAATCTAATAAGATATGGTTAGCTTGGTGCAATTTACAAACTTTCTGGGGTTTTTATATGCTTCTAAAGCTTTAATTCCTTCTTGTTTAAAACTTGGTTATTTCAGTTGTGCTTATATTTATGCATTCCAAGATATCTAACTTCAAATGCAAGCAGGCATATCTATTGGTAAAGTTATCTGCATACAGATTGATTTCCCACAGTTCTCTGTGATATAGGGGCAAATACAGTTTTGAATTAATGTGTTATCGAGTTTCTTCAGAGCTGGAGACGGTCAAAAAGCTTTTCAAGTTTCAGCAGCTTTTCTTGACTGCTCTTACAAATCAGAGTTATCTGGAATCTTTGCAGATTTTTCTATGGTATCCTTGTTCTTCACCATCCCTCTTCATCAGTACCTATCATAACCACATCCAGCCTGTTGCTATCATCCACTGCAACTGCTTAAAATGCAAAATAAAGAAATTTAACCCCCTTTTACATTGCCTTAGACATTGCTATAAAGGGGTCAGGGTGGGAGATAAGGACCAGAAATATCATATTTAACAAGAAAGCATTTCCAGTTGAGTGTTACTTTCAATATTTCTGAATTCTTACTCATACTCAGTGTTCAGCCTTTCTAAGAGGACAACATGATAATGACCAATTCAAGACCTTTGGTTTCACTGAAACAATTTTATGCTTTGGAATAATAAAATAACAGAATTTTACATTCTGAAGTATTCAGATTCAAGAAACAGCTGTTGATAACATTTATGTCTTTATGACTGACAAATTCCCAAAAGATTTCCTTCTGCAATGCAGTGAGGTACAACCACTCAAATTTAATTGCCTCATTGACTACCTGTAGTGTGGTTTCTTCACTTGTTACTGAAAAATAAACAATCAAGTAAATAAATACTAACAAACTTTAAGAGTGATGGAACTGAGAGGTAAAATTCAGTTGAAACTTCAAATAAATGTGATGTTTTCCTCTACTCTATAATATTACTGTCATTGCTGTGTTGTATTTTCAATGAACTAATTTTTTTTAGTGGTGTTAATGATAATTAATAGCAAGTTGCAATAATCAATGAGATTTTGAAACTATCAAAAAAAAAAAATAAAAGTTGTATCAACATCCATGGGAAATAATGAATGTGTACAAGCTTGAATTCAGAGAGATGCCTCAGAGAAGCAGTAATGCAAAAATGGAGAAATATGGCAAAAACTGAGCAAATTAGTCACTGGTGTACATTGTACTAGCATAATTTCATAGTTACTGTGATTATCAGAGGCATTACAGAAAACCCATTCTAACCAAAACCTTAATGCATTAAGTGCTTAAAAAAAGACACAGTAACTATCCCCACTCCCAATTTACTACCTTAAATATACACAGAAGATGAAGCATGGAAAGATGGAATGGAGTGAAAGAATGAAGCAGAAATTATACAGTATAGTTGCATGCATAGAGAAGCTCACTCCTCAGCTGAGCAAGATAAATTTTGCCTCTTGATCCTGATGTCAGTGACACTTGAAGGCCACTGTTAAAGAAGCTTCTTCACCCTCAGTTTCCCACAGCAGAGCATCAGTCATGGAATATAAAAAATATATTCAGATGGTGCAGCAGGAAACCAGCTTGAGCTGGGTGCCTCTGGAGAGGGACTGAACAAACAGATGCCCTGAAAATTTAAGTTCCCCTCCCTTCACACCATAGTTCAGTCCAATAGTAATATTTGGGTTTAGGATCTTCTTGTCCCTCATTGGATTCTTTCTCTATCTACAGGCTGGTAGTTCCTTTTCCTATCTTGAGGATGCAGCTTTTGCTGATGAATATGGCTACCTTATTTTTCACAGGATGCAGTTTCCTTGGGGCTTCCCTTCATGTAACTAAGTATAATACGTTCAGCATAAGTTCACCACTTGTGGCCTAAGGCTTCAGTAAATCCAGCTACTCATGCTAAGTAAAGAAAAACAAGTTTCAATTCAGCTTAATTTTAAGCAATCATCCAATTAATTCTAGTATTACAACAAGTAAACTATTTTAATCCTCAACACTCATCCAACTACAAGAACTTTTGCATTGTTTCAGCATGTAATGTTCTGAAGACTTTGATCTAACTAAAAACAGAACAGATGAAACAAAGAACGTGAAACTACAGCAGAGAAATGAATAAATTTCAAACAGCTTGTCCTAATCTAACATATTCCAGAGCACATAAATGCTTCCTTATGTTGATCCTAAACATGCTGGGGTGTTCTGTTGTTTTCAGCTTCTTTCTACGTATCTTAAGCTTGTGCACTACAGAACAGATGAAAGTGAGATAAAGCAGATGCCCCAGGACTCTCAAGATTAAATTCTGGTTCTGCCTGAAGTAAATAGCGGCTCTGCAGGCTTTCTAGAGAATTTAGGACTCTACAATAAAGATTACTTGATCAGGCACAAGAAATGCCAATTGCCTGCTTGTTCAGCAACAGATTGTGATTCAAGCAAGGAACAAAGACCAGAAGTGTCTTAGTTAGACACCATGGCCAACAGCTTTTATGTGTAGACATCTTCTGTGTGTGTGTATGTATACATGGATGTGTGTTTGTGTGTATACACACCCAACATTATAGATGTAATATCCAGCATTATTCCAGACTTTGGTAATTGTGCAAACCTTGGTTCTTCTCAGTTACCATAGCAACAGGGCACTGCGCTGAGATACGAGTAGTCTTCCCTTGATATGATTTTGATCAGCCCTTTCTGTTGCAAATTAATATTAAACTGGAAGTCGATAATAAATGAAAATACCTTTCTAAGGAGCAACTGAGGATGTTAACAAGATGAACAGCAGGAAGTCTTAGGCAATTTAGCAGTCAGCTACTTCCTCTAGAAAACAATATTATACAGAAAGCAAGCTACATTTTTAAATGAAAATCAGTGGAAAATAGCTTGCAGGAGCATTTCAATGCAGAACCGGTCAGTTAAACTGCATGCAAAACAATAAGCTACAGTCTTGTTTTCTGCATCTTGAGGCCTTTATTCCTTGCTTTTAATTAGATATTTCCTAACCCACCCTCTGTCTGAAGGACCTGGTGACTAGCGATAGACACGCTGATATAAATCCCATACGCACATACTATCATCTCGTGTAGGTAAAGCTATACTTACAAGCCTCTATGTGAAAAAAGCCAACAGTCTAAAGGAGAAAGAAACCTCAATTAAAATGAAAAAAAAAAATGCAGGATTTTGTAGAGTGGTTAGAATGTTTTGGGTTGGAAGGGACCTTCAAGATCATCTTAGTTCCAAACCCACTGTCATGGGCAGGGACACCTCCCACCACTCCAGTTTGAGCAGGGCCAAATCAAACCTGGTCTTGAACAGCTTCAGTGATGTGGCATCCACAATGTCTCCAGGCAACCTGTTCCACTGTCTCACTACATGTTAAACAGTGCTAATTCTAGTACCTACCTCTGAGGAACACCACTTGTTACTGGTCTCCACTTGGACCTCAAGCCATTGACTGCAACTCTGAGTGTGACAATACAGCCAATTCCTTATCCACCAAGTGGTCCATCCATCAAATCCATATCTCTCCAATTTAGAGACAAAGATGTTCTCTAGGACAGAGCCAAGTGTTTGGCACAAGTCCAGGTAAATGACATCAGTTGCTCTTCACTTATACACCAACACTAACTTTGTAATAGAAGGCCATTAAATCTGTCAGGCACAATTTGCCCTTAGTGAAGTCATGTTTAAAAACTATGAACATTAACACATTTTAAAACGCACTTCAAAACAAGTGGAGAAAAAAAAAAAATGCAGGATTTTGTAGAGTGGTTAGAATGTTTTGGGTTGGAAGGGACCTTCAAGATCATCTTAGTTCCAAACCCACTGTCATGGGCAGGGACACCTCCCACCACTCCAGTTTGAGCAGGGCCAAATCAAACCTGGTCTTGAACAGCTTCAGTGATGTGGCATCCACAATGTCTCCAGGCAACCTGTTCCACTGTCTCACTACATGTTAAACAGTGCTAATTCTAGTACCTACCTCTGAGGAACACCACTTGTTACTGGTCTCCACTTGGACCTCAAGCCATTGACTGCAACTCTGAGTGTGACAATCCAGCCAATTCCTTATCCACCAAGTGGCTGATCAACCAAATTCATTGTCTAATTTAGAGACCAGCATGTTCTGTTAGACAGTGTCAAACTCATTGCATAAGTCCAGACTGTTTACATCAGTTCTCTTCCCTTATCCACTGATGCTCTAACCCCATCATAAGAGGCCACGAAATTGGTTCAGGCATGACTTGCCCTTGGTAAAGCTATGTAGGTTGTCACCAACTACCTCCTCATTTTCCATGTACCTTAAAGCCTTCAAGAGGATTTGCTCCATGATGTTGCCACATGAAGAAGTGAGACTGACTATCCTGTAGTTTCTCAGGTCTTCCTTTTTTTCCCTTTTTTGAAAATGGGGGTTACGTTTCCCCTTTTCCAGTCAGCGGGAACTTCACCAGACTGCCATGACTTTTCAAATATAATGGAAAGCAACTTTGCAGCTTCCTTTTCCAGTTCCCTCAGGTGGATCTTGTCAGGTCCCATGGACTTGTACACATTTAGGTTCTTTAGATGGTCTCAAAGCTGATTTTCACTTATAGTGGGTGAATATTCCTTCTCCTAGTCCTTAACTTTGCCTTCTGTAACTTAGGTGGAGTGGCTAGAGCCTGTGCCAGGGAGGACTGAGACAAAGAAATTGCTGAGTACCTCAGCTTTCTCCATATCCTTCATGACCAGGTCTTTTGTTTTCTTCCAGAGAGGGCCCCACATCATCCCCAACCTTACTTTTATAACTGACATAACGGTAGAAGTTTTTCCTGTTACCCTTTATGTAACCGGCCAGATTTCATTCTTTCTGGGGTTTAGTTTTATGTAAAAATATAATTTATGTAAAATGTCTTAAAATATGTATATTTACATAAAGAAAAAAAAAAATATGGTGCTTAATAGCATCACCTGCCTGTTTCCTTGTAGTTGTTTAAGAAAATGTAGTTTTTCAGTTTTAATACAATTCACAGGTATAAAATCTAAATTTTTAAGTTAATCTTGTAGAAAAGTGCTTTTATTGTTTTGGAGCCAGCATGCATAAGTATTGAAACAGGAATCAGTGAAATTTATGCAACCAACTTGCAGAGTCATTTTTGGAAATGGAAAGTAGCCTGTCATGCAAGATTTACATCTAAATAAGCAAGAAATAAACAACCCCATGGAACCAAGATTTTCCCATTATGACAAGGTTTCCCTAAACTTAAATTCTTTTCCTTTTGGAAATTCTGACTACATAGCACAGAGAGGTTTTGCACACATGCTGCTGTTCTGATTACAAAACTCCTGACAGGCACACCATGCACATACATACTTACGTATTAAATACAGCATATGCCTACTCACAGCTTTTTTTTGGCTCAAAAAGAAAAAGCTCCAGAAGTACAACTGGTCTTCTCAGTGTAGCCATACATTTCAGAGATATGCATGGCTGCATATGTTACTTATCTAAATATGAATGATCTCTTGGTAAAAACAAGAGTCATAGAATTACAGCCTGGATTAACGTTCTTCCTTTCTGAATATAAAATTGTTCATTTTCTACCAGATGATGTCTACTTTAGCCTCAAACTTTAAGCTCAGGTTTTTTTGTCACAGATCTATTAAAATATATTCTCCAAGAATACAGAGGGATTCAGAACCTCTACCCTCTTAATGTGAAAAACCAGCACAGACTTTAAAGACCTATATTCTCAGTCTGACTCACTATAATAATAAGAAAAAACCCATAAAATTCCAAGTACACAATTCTGAGTCAACTTTTTACATGCAAGACAGCCTACTCATGAAAAGCTTCACTTCATGGCATTCCCTGTCTCCAGGCAGACATTTTGAAGTTGCCTCACACCAAATGAAGCTTGTGCACCAGTTTTATTAGCTCCTTACAATATGCTTTGCCAAGGAATGTGAGACTCAAATAGCTATGTAAAATCATTAATCTTGTAAAGCAATTAGTGTAAAATCTAGTGACTGCTAAATGATTCCAAATGAATTAGTTGCAACATAACATTTAATTTTCAGGAGCGTGTTCGTTTATTTATGTTACATGGCAATCTTTACAAGACAAAGGCAAATATTTAGACTCTAATCCTGCAACTGCCACAGAAGAAAACAGTTTTTCCCCTCACTGTTGTATCAAAACTGAAAGACTGGTTCCAAAGGATCATATATTGAGTAGCCCACAGTCAGGAAGACATTTCAGACAGCTCAAGTGCTGTTTAGGCACTTCAGTATGGTCCAGACTTTCATAACTCTTAAGAATAAACTAGCTGTACTTAGGACATTTGCAGGTACATTTAAAAAAAAAAAAAAAAAAGGCTCAAAACATTCAATTTATCCAGAAACATGGCCCAGTCTCTCTTCTTAGTCAGCACAATCGCACCAAACCTGGCAACTACACAGGACAAGATCAAGACCCCTGTAAAATTATCCTTAAAGAACAAACTCAGAAAGACTGTAGAACCTCTTACTTTTGGAGGAGCAAATGAAGAAAGTTCTGTCTTAACTATTTTTTTGCTGACTGCTTGTCCCAATAAGAATATTATCATTAATAAGTAGCATACCAGTGATATTCCTCGATCCAATCTTAAATCATATGCCAAGGACCCAAGATGTATAATCACTGTTAGGATGAAAAGGTTTCTAAATCCACTTACAGTGCTGGATGCAGTGGAGGAAGGGCAAATTGACTGAAAACCCAGGCAATTAATCCAGCTCTAATTGTGTGGTCAAAGAACAATGCCATTGTTCCTTCCTCTGCTCCCATCTGCGCTGATGCCCCACCACCACTGAAGGTTCTGCCAACAGGAGGCAGCTAGGAGCACTTCCAATAACTGGAAAGTCTACAAAGTATATCTGCTGCAATTACAAACTTCCTGCAAAAACCACTGTGGGCAGAGCCAAGTTTTTATGCTCCTAACTTGGAGGCAGGACACCTCACATTAATGATGGAAGCAGGGGCACCTGGTAGTGAACTCCTAATTGGCTGGCCAAACCCTGGTTGAAAACCAGTCATGAAGGTCTTTCCTGCCTGGTTGTGGACATCATTCATATGCCAACCCGCATTCAGGGATGGGGGTTTAAACCCAATACCTAAACTGGTCAAGAGCTACACTGAAGAAGTACAGCTCACTGCTCTGTGGTGGCTGAATTTGGTGTTCAGATTAACAGCATATTACTCTGAGAGCCCAACTCTGGTACCATATGTGTTGTCGACATGTAACATAATCGTTGCAAATTCATGAGAAGAGCACATGAACCTATTTTCAAGTTGGCACAAAGGTAAACTATGTCACAGACTGGACTCAGTGGCAAGCAACCGTTGAAGAAGAGAACTTGGTCCTTGTGAATCCTCAGCTTTATACTGGATGTGACAGATATGGGATAGAATCCCTTGTTGATTGGTTTGGGGTCACCTATCCTGTCCACTCCCTATGTCAGGCGTGGCCTTTTACTTTCTGCACCACTCAGTGTGGTACACAAGATTTAGCTGTGATCTAGGTCTGCATACCAGTCCTTGGTGGTAACTCTAAACATTAAGCATTATCACTGCTAGAAGCAGACACTGTCTGAAAAAAATCTGCTGTTAACCAGTGCAGTTAGTTAGAAGAGACTTAGCTTAAAATAAAAAACACTGAACAGAATTAGTTCTATTCTAACCCAAACCAGGACAAACTGTTAGACTGAATGTGAGAAACCATCCATTTTTCACTTACATACACAGAGTGAAAGAAAAATGCTTATAAATGGTTGAGTTCAGCAGAGACCTTCAAGATAAAATGCGTGTGGAGCACTTGCCCTTTAAGGAGAGGATGAGGGCGTGGGACTTGCTCAGCCTGGAGAGTAGACAGCTGCAGGGCAGGGGAGGCTAATATGCATCTTCTTGAACTTACAAGGAGATTACGGAGAAGATGGATACAGTGATGAGAACAAAAGACAATGGGCATAAACTGATGGAGGGGGTGTTCCAGCTGGGTAAAAAACCAAAACCAAAACCAAAACCAAACAAATAAAAAAAAAAAACACCAAAAAAAACCCCAAACAACAACAACAAAATAAACAAAACAAAACCAAACAATAAAGAACTACCTAAACGAAACTAAACAAAACCCACCACATCAGGTTAATTTAATATTGGAGCAGGTTGCATAGCATCTGTGGATCTCCATTTTTGGTGGCCTTCAAGATCCAAGTGACCTGCTCTCCAGTCTGAGAGATTTATTTTTCTTTTTAGAAATCTTTCTGACTTATGCAATTTATCTTCATGGCTTTGACTCTCCTATTATTTGACTCTCCAATTATTCCATTCCTCATTTTCCTTCCTTCTATCTGTAGGCCTTGATCCAGTAAGATCTTATCGAGTAACTTGCTCTTGGATTCTAAACAGGAGAAGACCCCACTGAGTGAACCATATGTATATAACACTGGATGTGATGTTTTTGTTCCTCACATTTTCTCCTAATTTCCATTCAGGAAAAAAAAAAAAAAAAAAAAAGGAAAAGGTAAATTATATTGTTCTTAACCCAGAATGACTTTGGTGTTTTTGAAAAATGTCCACATAGTGCACTGGAGAAAATTCTTAGCCAGTATAACTCTATATATTGCGAATTAGGTTGAAGGAGATAGATTGATCCCTACAAGTTTAAATTTTTCCTTATCTTTTCTGAACAAAACAAGCAGAGGAACCGTTCTGTGATGCCTCTTTTATTTTAGAGTGTGTATTTTACTATATCTTGACTCTTTTAGTTTTACCTAATGTAATAATAAGTTCATTCACCAGGGACACCATGCCAAATTAACTGTAGAGTAAGGATGAAGTGTTGATATTTAAACAGCTATTACAATATTCTTAAAATAGCTTAAAAGGATGTATTAAAATAACAAAGCAATGATTAAATCAACAGTTCCTGTCTTTTAGGTTCAGCTGGTTACAAGCATACTAGTAGCCACATAATTTAACATCAGTACATTTGCCTTTTGGCTAATAATAAATTAGGATCGACAATAAATACAACAAAGGAAATAGCACAATATATTATCTTAATAATTCATATTTAAAAACTGAAGAGAAAATTATAGGAAAACACTGGAAAAATATATTTTTAAAAAAATAAACATTGTTAAAATTATAGCATAAAACATGCAAGGTTTATTCCTATGCTTCATTTATTTATTTATTTTACTTTTACAAAGCTTCCCTTGGGGTTGTTTCAAGTACACATATTATCTTATCTCAATTAATTTGCCCTGAAAGTAAAACTGCAATGCACTGTGATTTCTTTCCTTTATTTTCCTTTGAAGAGCCCATTTCTTTTCTTGCAGTTATTGAATTCAGTTGAAAAGAGTACATTATGTACCAATCATGTTTTAACATCTAAAAGTACAGTTTACATGTACTTGTAAGTCTGGGAAGGTAAAGAAGAATAAAGCCTACACGCTTAAATTCTAAGATCTGTAAGATTCTGACTTATTGTTTTAGAAGTAGTTTCTGGTACTATTTAAATGAACACTTCAAATTACCTGGCTACATTAATGTGTTTTATTAAAAAATAATAATAAAAAAAATAATAAAAAAAAAGAAGAAATGCAGACATAAAGGCCACCCAGTTTCATAAAAATTATGGCTTTGTATTCTGCTATAAGAGAACATAACAAGTTCTCTGCCCTTGTAGCCACTATAAAAGGAAATTCCAGTCTGCGAATCACTGAGCAGTTACATGGAGGGCTTCACTTCCAATATGTGCTAATGGTTTTCATCTTGAATAAGGAAAAGCATAGAAAAAGAATGTACAGTGACAGAACAGAATGAACGACATTTCACCCACAGGGCACACCATCATAAAATTTGTCACTGTGTGAAATAACCAAATGCTTGTTGTAGTTTAAGCCCACACACCCACTAACTAAACACCACACAGCCACTGGTTCATTCCTGTCCCCTACCATGGGATGCAAAGGAGAAAATACAACAAAAAAGTTGAGGGTTGAGACAAGGACAAGGGAGGGCTCACTGACCAGTTATGCTCATGAGTAAAAGACAGACTGAACTTGAGGAAACAAAAGCAATTTAATTTAAACAACAAAACCACCACATATTTACTAATTGAATCAATGTAAGACAGTGATAAATACAACTGGATCTAAAAAGCACCTTCCCCCCACCCATCCCTTCTTCCTGGGTTCAGCTGTGTTCCTGATTTCTCTACCTCCTTCCCCTGAGCTGTGCAGGGGAGCAGAGAATGGAGGTTGTGGTCAGTCCCAGTCCATCTCATGTTGTTTTCACCACTCCTTCCTCCTCAAGGGGATGAATTCTCACAGTTCTCCCCTGCAGCAATGTGGCATCATTCCCATAGGAGACATTCCTCCATGAACTTCTACCAGCGTGGATCCCTTCTGCAGGTGTCAGCTCTCCCAAGCAAGGGATTGCTCCAGCATGGGCTTCCATCAGAGTCTCACCCTTCTTTGGGCACAGCCACCTGCTCTGGCATGAGGTCCTCCACAGGCTGCAGACAGAATTGTTCTCTACTCTTGATCTCCCTGGGCTGGAGGATCTCAATCCCACGTCTCACCACAGGCTGAAGGGGACTGGCTGCTCCAGCACATTTTCCCCACTCCTTCCTCACTGAGGTGAGCATCCACATGGTTATCTCTCTCCTGTCCTACTCCTCTCCAAAACAAAAGAAGTCTCAAATAAAAGAACTTGCCCAACCAGGTTTTGGCTCAGCCCTGGCCAGAGGTGGCTCCAGTTTCATCCCAAGGGAGCTTCTTGATGCTTCTCACAGGAGCCAGGACAACAGCCCCCTCCTGCCACTACTGAACCCCCCAGGCATAAGCCCATCCCAATGCTAAAATCAGAATATTACATGACTTGGCATAGATTCAGTGCTGTGAGCCAGGATGAGGGTGAGAAGCATGAAAATGGAAATTAACAACAAAATACACGCACAGCAATTCTTGAAGGGGAATCTTGGAAGGAGAGAGGAAATTGTGTGTTTATAAAGCTGATGAAAAAAAAAAATCAGCAATAAAATGAAGGCTTAAAGTTTCATGGAACTATTACTCCAAAACCAGTATTAGCCAAATAATTTAGTTCCCTGTAGCAAAGTGATTTTTTAGAATGAATAAATAGTGAAAATGTCTGAACTCCTGGGACTTAGAAACAGTGCAAACTGTGAATTCAATTTATACTTTTTTTTCTGGTTGATAAAGAAGTGTTTCATTAGCTTGACAGTCAATACCTTTCTAAAAGAAGACAAGTTGCCAGCTTTATATCTGTTAGGTTTTGTCCACATTGGCAAGATCAATTGGCACAGTGTCCCTCAAATCACTTGGAATTTACCCTGCATCCACAAGCAAAAATGTTTCATACAATTGGTAGGGAGGCCAAAACTAGCTACAGTTATGTTAACAGCTTTTGAAGGTAAAGTTCTAACTGACTGGAACTCAATCTTTATGGTAGGGATCTGCCTTAGAGTTTAGGAGGCACAAATGAGATTTTCAAATAATGCATTTTATTACATGAACTAAAATTGCTCCAGTGACTATTGGGATATTTCAAGATCATCCCCATGAGAAGTAACAGCAGCTATAAAGTTTTGGATACATTCTCAGTGTATCTGAAATAGAAGCCTGCAACACCAATAAATTATAAGTGTATTGGACAGCATATAATTAATATATTAATAAATGTACTAAAATGGTGTAACCAGGAACAGTAAACAAGTACTTCATAACATGGTTGGGATATCCAGACACATTATTTACAAAAGCATGAGTAATGTGACTGCCAAGATGGCAAAAAAATAGGAGACATGCAAGTGATAAAAAGTTTCCAGACTAAGGAAAAGGTGAGCATGAGGGACTTCAAAAGGACAGAACATTCTGCCCAACAGAAAGAACTGCGGAGATTCCCCTTCTAGGGATTTGGGCAGAAGCTTAGAATCATCACAAATATAAAATACAGGGGAGAAAGAAAAAAAGACTCCTGTTGGTTTCAATTTCTGTCATCAACTATCTCAAGACTGAGCACTTTGACCCTGATGACCAAGAAACACTGAGGACTATTGCCACATGCAGCACTTAGATGGCACCAGCTCCATGGTAGTATATGCATACAGATCATTTAAGATGCAATTTTTGAAACCTAAATTTTTTGTATTTGTAGAGCGGATGACAAATAATGTGTAAGAACAAACAACTAGTTAGGAATTGTATTGTTGTGGTGCTGCAGCTCACCCCTCCCACCTGGACCATATTGTGATGTCAGGACCAACCGACGTCACATTCTTCTTCCAGCTACAAATGTAGTGAGTTTGGACATACAACAGCTCCCTGTCCTGGGTCTGGTATAGCAGCTGTGATGATTAGGTGCTTCCTAACCACACCTGAAATTCCTGTTGCCTGGGAAACTCCTGCTGCCTGGATTGTAGCCCAGTCTGGAAGGTACGAGACGAGAGTCACTTGCCAAAATCATGGCCAAATACAGAAAAGAACAACAACCAAAATCAATCATCTTGTCACCCTGTGAATAGTGGTCCTAAGAGAGACCCTAACCAAGTGTGATGGATGTGCATGACCCCTTAACCAATCTGGCAGTGGTTTGATGCAGGCTCCAGAGAAGGTAAAGCCCTGAGCCACAGCCAGGCCAAGATCTCCTCTGGTTTCAGTCTGTTATGAACACCCACAGTGGAGCAGAACAGCATGGAACATCACTACAGCTGACTATGGAACACTGATAGCAGGTGGCTTTTCCAAATCTCATTTATCAAGGAACAAAGAAAGTTGTGAGAACAAGGAGCCTCCTTTAGACCTTTCTGTGGCGTGTGATTTGACCATGAGCCAACTAGTTTATCCCATAAATACGACAGCCCAAGTAAGGCTTCTTTGAGGTGTCTGGGATAGCAGCAGGACATAAACCAGTGTCTCCCCATCTCTGAGTAGATGTTCTGGGGGCACCAGTGATTGTCCACTGGCAAGTGCCATAGAAAAGTGAGTAATCCAGAGAAAAGTGAGTAGTTCACTATGATTTACTGCAAGTGCAGCAGGAAAATATCTTGGTAGGAATTTACTGCATAGGAAAATACCTTGGTAATATTTTACTACAAGCACAGTAGGAAAATATTTTGGTAACAATTTACTTCAAGCACAGTAGAATATCTTGGTAATTATTTACTGTAAGTACAGTAGGAGAAAAGTCTTGGCTGTAGGTTAACCTGTGTATCTGTGTGTGTCTCTGTATGTGAGATTTGTGTGCATGTATCTGTGTGTATGACTTAGCCTTTATATTTGTGTATATATGGACTTGTGTGTATATGAATTAAACTCTGTATCTATCTGTGTGTTTGTGTGTATGGTTTGATTTAGAAAACTCTATCCTATATCTCATGTGAATGTTGCCACTCTTGAATCTTGTACCAAGTTGCTCTGTTGATTATGGTAAATTTTTTTAAATCACTGTGATGAATGACTAATAGTTGTGTTGTTAAAAATCATACAATTTAATCTGTGATTTACCATAACAATATTAACGAATTTTGAATTGCTGTCGTTTTTTTTCGTGTAGGATCCCTGTAATCCCTGCACCCTTAGACATAAACAGTTGAAAGTCTGAGGCTAAGTCTGGATCCAGGCACACCTGGACTCCTCTCTGTGAAGGAGTTTAGCAAGTAAGAGGGTCCATTCTGAACCTCATGACTCACAGGAAGATCTCTCTTACCCTTTTCATCTCCAGTTTCTCAATCATCCTAACTGGAGTGTAACTCAGTTCTCCCTGGTATACTTCTTCCATGCAGTAATCAATAAGGTGAGCCTTGCCATCAAACTGGACCTTTATAAATCTCTGTTAAGCTTTGTTAAATTCCATCAAATTCATCAAATTTTGTCAAATTAACATTCTATCTCAATAAAACATATTGCTGCTTTCCTATTTCGAGGTCCTTTCCACTCATTCTACGATGACAAAGATCATTAACCAGGATGCCAGACCGAGGGATTTAAGTTATTCAAAACAGTCATCTGTGAAAATTGTTAATGAAGGAATTTCATGAAGTACTGTTTTCATTTTTAAAGTTTGTTCAGTTATCAGTTTTCTAAGCAATTCCATCCTGGTGATTTCAAATTCTCTGCCCAATAGGTAATACATACACACAAGCATATATACATTGCTTTGTAACATTAACATGGATTTTGCTGTAGGTAAGGTCTTTGAGCTACGACAGAGAAAATTTCTTAAAACATGGATTTCTGTTGTCCAAAATGTTTTTCTAAGCTCTCTTTTTTTTTAATACAGGAATAACTACTCTAAAGTGAATGGTGACAGAGCCTTACTGAAATAAATCTTTCGAAATGCTGCTCTACAGAGTAAAATTAGGAAACAGTTTCACATTGAAACTCCATCACAAACATAAAGATAGCTGTAGTGCATCAGATCAGTGGTAATTTAGGGCAGAATCTGTTTTTCAACAGTGGTCAAAAGCAGGTACCTCAGGGAGAACTTAAGAAAAAGGCAATGGAATACACTCCTCTAAAAATGGATTTGTCCAAGTCTCTAACTACATGAGGCTCAGGAGGGAAAGTAAGTCACTACAAAATCTCTCATAAACCTTCAGTGCTTTTCTTTCCAAAAGATCTGCTCAGTTCTCCCTTACATTTTCATGACCCACAATCTCCTGTGGTAACAGGTCCCACAGCTACCATAGCTCTCCTGCAAAAGCTGCTCTTTGTTAGTCTTGAACTGGTTCTTTTTTGTTCATTGTCCCCCAGTGATTGTCCTGGAAGAAACAGGATGAATCCTTTCCACTCCTGCCAAGTCATTGCCCAGCACAGTCATCTTCTTTCTGCATTCCAGGACAGTCCTGGAAGTCATTCTTCATCTCTGTCATCCATCCTTCACAGAAACTTTACAAGTCCTGCCTCCTCTTTCCTATAAAGCATTCATGCAGAATATGCTATTTAAGCAAATTAGCCAATACTACAGATCGTCAGATGAAGAGATAAATGTTGGAAGCTAACAAATATGTCAATATGATCCTTTGCCATTTAGCAAGTTTATTAATTTGGGCTCGAGTTATTAAACTGTCAATTTAACTCCCAAGTGATTCAGGCAGAAAAAGGTAAAGTTTTCCAGAAAGATAATGCTGTTTATCATCAGACACTGAACTGCTTTGTTTGGGTGATTACAGTAGTTATTTCAAGAGATTATCCACTGATTAAGGACATACATAGATTTGAAATGGATTGAAAAATAATTGGTTGTGTACCATAATTTCTGTGGATTAATATTTATACCAGTCTGATAGGATTTGCTCACATTGTACGTGTCTATAACAAATTCAGGGAGCAAGATCTTCTTAGCATTTTCTGAAATCATCCCAATTAGTCTAAAGTAGCCTGTATTCATTTTTATCCAAGTACAATACTCATTAGGAAACCTGTGAGTTTTGGTTTGTTTCATGCACTTTCCATCTCCTCTGAAAACAAACAATGCAGATTTGCTTACGAACACTATAGTGTCAGAAATCTGCTTACTTCCTGGTAGCTTTTCTTATTAAGAGATGTTAAGAAAAGACCACCTTCTTCAGCTGTTCTGGGCCAGGTCCCTCTTGCCCAGTTGCTGGAGCCCAGTGGACACTCAGGGACCATGTCCCCTCCTCCTCTGGGGGTGGGACAGACAGGAGGTCACTGGTGCAGGCACACACGTGACACTCTCAGGGTCCACAAGCACACACATGGTGGTGGGTTTCTTCAAGCACTGGCACAGCCTTTCTGTCCCACTGGTACCCTGTTCGGGTCCCAGCCCTCTGACCTGCCCCACAGGCACTGCTACTCACTGGCTGACCCACCTTGGTGCTCACCACAGACACTCACACACTTGTCCCACAGGTACGCCACACTGGCAGGTCCTTGGGTAGCATCATGGACCCTTCACCTGCCTGATAATTCTGCTTAGACACAAGGGCACTACCCTCATGGTTTGGTTCAGCTTGAAGTTTGCTGGGGAATACCCATGCACAGTCCATGCACACCCAGTCTGGAGGAGATTCCCCAAAAGCTGACACCAGGCACATGGACCATGATCTATAGTCCTGCCCCAGCTACTGGTGCTGAGTCTTACTCCCCTCACTCACTCTTGTTCCCCCAACAGCTGGCTCTGGTCACTCTAACCTTTCATGTGCCCATGGCTAGAGGTTAAAGACCTCCACTAGGGGTCCAGTAGCCACACTGGGACCCCACCAGCTCGAGTGGTTGATGCCACAGGCCAGGGGTGCATACAGACTCAGTCTGACTCCAGTAGCTGGCACCCAGTCCACTCACACTGGTCCCCTCAGCAGCTGGCACTTGGGCTATGTCATTCACATGCAAAAAGACAATTTTGCAGAGGTTGACAATGAATGGCAGGGAGATTTTCTAGGGATTTAATGGTTTGCTAGACACAGAGAAGGCATTAAGCACATCCAAATGGTGACAGGCATTTTATTGAAATGTACCTGGGCCATGAGTCTGAAAGGCAACACATGTCCTGAAACACTGACCTTTTAAAACCATTTTACCAGGAGTTGCATATCTCATATTGCAGACCAACCTCCAAACGAGCTGTGAAAGCACTAAAACATGCACCACTTTCTTACAAAGAACAAAGTGAAATCTTGCTTTGCAAAGCATTCTAAGAATCTAAGAATAAAGCTTCAAGTCGACTCTTCGAGCACATCATCTTTTGATCCACCAGTTGTTACCAGACTCCGTGAAGAGCTGCAACCACAGATCTTACAGGACTTCAAACTTGGGAAGATCATATAGAGGGATCTGGAGGTTAAAAGTTACAGAAACTGCACTTCTACTCAGAAAGCTGGGTGGGGTGGAAGGTGTGTCTATCATGTGAGAGTCTCCAGAATAAAACAAAGATTTGGAAATGGTTAAGACCAGATATTCACGGAATTCACATTCAATATAATCCTTTTGCAAGATCACTGACACATAATCAACTCTGTTTTCTTAAACTGACAACACAGGAACAAGGTATTACATGTAAAATCCAGGTATACACACAAGACACGTTATGTGTATATACATAAAATATATATTTAATGTTAATATATCTATGTATATATGTTCATGGTCTTGTAGTAAAAGACCTTGCAAATAAAATATAAAAAGGAACTCATATTTAGATTCCAAAAGAAATCACAAACATTTTAAGAGCTCAGCACAGTTACATTCTCAGGTATATTGTACACTTCGTAGTGCACATAGATATACCTCTTAGCGTCCTCTTTGCAACTATTTTCTGTACCAGATATGTACAAAGCCAGAACTTGAATTTTGGAAGAATTTTTTTTTTTTTTTACTAACCTATTAAGATTTTTTTCTTTGCTTAGAGAATCTTTTTAGAACTGTCAATGAATTTGTTAGCAAATCCGACACATAAATGTCAACTGCTGTTAGAAGAAAATTGTGTGCATGCTTGATTTAGTCACATATATTTTAAATGAGAAAATAAAGCTCATTATGGGAATAAACCAAGACAAAAACCAACTAAGTTAGCAGTTTTTTGAAGCTTAGAGAACCAACGGGTCAGAATACGAATAGTGGAAAGGAACAATGACCACACAGCTGAATAAGAACAGTTCAAGTTCATCCAGAATGTTAGAGAAAAAAGTTACTTTCCTCCTCTCTCCAACTGTCACTGTCAGCCTTCTGTATGAGAAACACTGGATATTACTAGTGTAGCACAGTACACGTGCCAAATGAAGTGTGTATTATCAGTTATACCTTCTGGGCAACCTAAAAGGCTCTGACTTTACCATTGTCTCTCTCTTTCCGGTAGCAGAGTCGGTGTTTTAGTGCCAAAATTGGGAAGCAGTGAGTGATACAGAAAATGTAATTAACAGAAATCCCAGGTTTTGGTTCTGGCAGTTTTAAGACGATTTGAACTTCATGCATTAGTCATAGCCAAGCATTAGGCAAACATTTTAATTTTGTAGAGGACTATATATTGGGAAATACAATATTTGGATCTGTGAGAAAGATTTATCACTGAAATTAATACAGCCAGATTGTTTTACCATATGTTTCTCCTAAATTTCCACAAGCATTCCAGGAGTCAGCCACACTTTAGCACATTTTACCTCTAGATGCAAAACTAATCTAGACAGCAAGAAATGTGTTGTTAACTGAATATAGTGCAGTTCTTGCATGAAGTGCTCTGTACAGCAGAATAGCATGATACTGTCTAGGATGACAGTATACCTTTGCATTGGAAGGTTTAGCTATTGTTTTGTTTATAGATTATGCTAAATAGCATTTGATGGTCGCTGCTTCCCCTTATAAACTCCCTTACACGTTCTCAACCTGAGGGTTGTAAATTGTCCATTTTGAATTGACACTGGCATTGAAAAAACACTTAATGAGTTTAAATCTGACATTGAGAGGGAAATCCATGAAGAGGAATAGGTAAGAAATTAATTTAAGCAGCCTTTTAAGCAATCAGTCTTGCAAACAACTGTCCTGGTTTCAGCTAGGATAGAATTAATTTTCTCCCCAGTAGCTGGTTCAGTGCTGTGTTTTGGATTTAGTGGGAGAATAATGCTGATAACACACTGATATTTTAGTTGTTGCTACGTAGCACCTATTCTAAGTCAAAGATTTTTCAGTTTCCCCCGTTTTGCTAGTGTGCAGGTGAACAAGAAGCTGGGGGGAAACAAGTCCAAGACAGTTGACCTGAACTATGCAAAGGGATAAGGGGTGCTCCATACCAAAGAATGTCATGCCCAGGAGATATATGGAGGGAGCTGGCTGGGAGTGGCCAATTGCTGCAATTGGGCATCAGTCAGTGTGGGGTGAGCAGTTTCACTGTACATCATTCATCCCTCCTTGCATTTTATTTCTCTCTCTTTTTGTTATATTCCTTTTCATTATTATTATTACAATATTTCATTTAAATTATTAAAGTATTTTTATCTCAACCTGTGATCTTTACTTTTTTTTTTATGTCTCCTCCCCATCCCATTGCAGAGGGGGAGTGAGTGAGTGAGCAACTATGGTGCTTAGCTGGGGTTAAACCACAATAAGAGCTGATCTGCAAAATGCCAATATTGTGTTTACACAATGCTTTTTATTTAACTTCATATCAGCAATTATTATCTCTCGTCTCCCAGCACTCTGAGAATGGTTAGTTAATAATCCATAGCAATTTCTTTTCCTTGATATGGAGGCAGAATTAGTGATACAGAGTAATACAACATGATATTTTGCAGTTCAGGTGACTGAATATTGTCTTTCAGAATTGGGTCACACTTTAGCAATGAATTATTGCAATCAAATTTCATGAAGCTGTTCAGAAACAGATATAGTAAAAATGTGTAATGCAACAATATGACTATCAGAGTCAGTTATCTAGTATATTTTGGATACATGTAATGGAGATAAAGGGGGAAAAATAAATTTTTGGAGATTTAAAAAAGTAGTTCAAACTTGTAAAATTACAGTCCATGCTACCTTGCAATAATTGTTAAATTGCCTGTATCTCTTCAGACAAAACAGTAGCTCTAAATCATAAAAGCCCTTGCAATTCCACTAATATTGCTTGAAATAAATAAATAAATAAATATGGAAAACAAGTAAAATCTAAATTACTTGACAGCCTAGCTGACTAGACTGAATAGCAAGATCATGCAAACTGCTACTTCGTTGCTCCAATTAAGGTGATTGATAGAGATTGAACAACTGAAAATGCACAAGACCTGGCAAAATCTAATTAGCTAAAAACAGAAAAAGTATTACACTGAGAGCAAATCTGGACAAATAATTGATTTAGTGGAAAAACTGCATGTTGGGTGGAAGAATGAGGATGGGCTCTGATCAAAGTAAATGTTGTGATGATTTCTAGTGAAAGGAAAGATAAAAAGTTGATTCACATAAAGCCGAAAATGATCTGACATTCTGCAAGGTCAGTTTTCCTACAATTTTTATTTGCTTAAACTGAAACATGTCATTCTGCAATAAGATGAAAAGTTAATTTTGAAAATGTCATGAAACAAATATTTAAGCCAATACTGTCTGAGCATAAACAAAGCATACCCACTGAATGCAATCCACTCTATCCCATCAGAACACTCAACACTGCTGTCTGCAAATTCCCATTTCATTCTTCAGTTTTGTTTCTCCTCATTAGCTTTATCCATTTCAAATGCATACACAGATGAAGGTACTTTATGCCAGCAGTTACTTTAAATGGTCCTTCCTGATCAAGGACAAATGATTTCTGTAGCATACATACACGTCTTTAAAACACTTCCCTTGAGAACATGATTTTCCTTCTTACCTCTTTTATGTTCAGTATCATTTTAATTTCAAAAGTTTGTTATGCAACATCTGAAAGACATTGTACTAAAAATAATGAGTTACCTTCAGAACCAATAGAAAATACTCCATTAATTAAGTCATATTTATGACTTTATTAAAATATGACTTATTTATTAAGCATATTGACATCATTATGAGAAATAAAATGAGTTCTCATTGTTCTGACTTCTAGCGCATATGACTACATGCTTCTGACCATTAAGTAAAACCTCAAATAACCTGTCAAACAAACAAAAATGAGTTTCCTTTACTGAAATTATGACATGGATAACGATATTGTAAAACACTAATAGTCTGGATAAAGGTATGATGATAAACCTAGTGTCATATTGGCAAAGCTGTCACTGATGAGGTCCTTTGAGAGATGTCCAGCCATACAAGATATAAATTTTACTTTAGAGAGTTGTAGAGCACTACAACTGAAAAATGGTGAGGTTTTTGGGTTAGCAATTAGTTTAAAAAGTTATTTCCTTCATACCCCAAAGGGAGCTTCAGTTTGAGCATGAAGGGATGGGTTTAGAATAGCTAAAGCATACCTGGAGTTGGTCTGGAAAGGGATGTGAAAGGGTAACAAGATGGACTTCTAAAGATATGTTAGCAGCAAGAGGAAGATTAGGAAAAACTTGGATCCAGTGGTCAGTGGAGCAAAGAACCACTCAGTGAGTCTCAAAAAACAAAGAATTTTTTTTTTTTCCTTGAAAAGTGTTTTGTTTTTTGTTTTTTGTTTTTTTTTGTTTTTTTTTAATCATTCTAACACTGAGTATGTATAAAATCATAGACAGAAGACAGACACTGAATTAAAGCAGTTTGAAGCAACTTGTATTATATGGGGAAAGGTCCACATGTTGTAATGCTCTAGGCCCAGTTTAGTATTTTACTGTCTACTACCAAACTTTTAAAATCCCACTGTTCTTAACCCTGTCCTGAAAATTACAGAGAGTAAATGGCCTTAAATTGCACCAGGGGAGGTTTAGCTTGCATATTAGGAAGAATTTATTGAAAGAGTGATGAGGCATTGGAACAGGATGCCCAGGGATGTGGTGGAGTCATCATCTCTGGAGGTGTTCAGAAAACACATAAATGTGGTACTTTGGAACATGGTTAAGCAGTCGTTGTAGTGTTGATAGTTGGACTTGATAGTTGTTGATAGTTGGAGGTCTTTTCCAGCCTTAATGATTCTATGACTTGCGAAATCTTAAACTTTTTTTAAGCTGCTACAAATTTGATAAACAGATGGCATGCAGTTGAACAGTTCTGAACAGTTCTGAACTTTTTTTTTTTTATTATTTGTAGCTGATTTGTGGCTGCAAGAGATGATAGTGAGAAAAGTGGAAGGATGGAGAGATCAGTGCTACAGTTAGAGGAGTAACAAGGAACAGCATTCCTTTTGCTATTACAGTATTTTCCCATCCTTTCTTTTTTCCTCCTATGTTAATTGGTATTTCACAAAGCTTTAATAGATTCATAAATTCATCTTAACCAATGACACATAAGCTACAGTTTTAAGATTCCAGGCTCTTAAAATCTGGAAAATTGAACTGGAAGTGTTGTAAGGATAGTGTGTCCCCCAGGATCTATGTCAACCAGTTCTGTCTCATCAGTTAGTTGACTTGAAGAAAATTTTTGTAGGATATTGACACATCTATTTCTGTCGATCTTGATGAAGAAGGATCAAGAATATGTAAAAGTTTCTTACTGAAGTTATTCAGGGCTTAATATATTACTAGAAAGTTAATTTGCATGTTTTTTTCTCCCTTGGGAAAGAGCACGTGTCTTGTCTTGTAAATGGCCAGGTTTAGCCTTACTTGTAATAGTACAGCAGGATGTGTTTTTTTTTTTTTTTTTTTTTTTTTTTTTTTTTTTTTTTTTTTTTTTTTTTTTTGG